>NW_020448952.1:1233663-1242190 GCF_003343035.1 Apteryx rowi
CGCGCCGCAGCCCGGCCCCGGCCCCGCGCCTCACCCCGGCGTGGCGCGGCGGCGCGGGCGGACGCTGCTGGTGCGGCACCTGCCCGCCGAGCTGGCGGCGGCGGAGAAGGAGGATCTGCTGAAGCACTTCGGCGCGGTGGCCGTGCGCGTCCTGTCAGACCACGGGCGGCTGGTGAGGGGCGGCGGCGCCGGGCGCTGCTGGCTGCGGGCCCATGTCCTGTTGTAAGGGATTAGGGGAAGAGCCCTTAGGGAAGTGTGTGAGGGGGGTGTTTTTAGGAGGATTAATCATCCTTATCGGTGTCTGCTTGCTTTCGGTTTAAGATGGTTTTAGCTCACGAGGAGAAAAACAAACAAACAAACTCTTTTCGCATATTCCTCAAACTGCTGACTTCCTGTCTTGATTTTTGATTGCAGGCGGCTCTTGTCCTAAATTCTTAGGAGAAACACTCCCTACTCCCTCACCTTTGCCGCACACGTGAATTTAGATGACTAGTAGCTGGAAGCTTTCAAACGTCTAAATCTGAATTTACAAATTACTCTCCGGATATAATTTGCATGCAATTTATTTTCTCTCTGTCTATATATATATATGAGCTCAGTATGACAAAAAGGCTTTTTTGTTTTTTAGAAACATACTGCTTTTGCTACGTTCCCCAGCGAAAATGCAGCTGCAAAGGTTTGTATCAAGTTTGTTATTAAATGTTTTAGCAAAGGACTTTCCTGAACTGCCAGTTCTGCTCTAAAATGTTTTCCACATCATCTACTACTGAGTGTCAGGGGAAAAAAGGTTCAGAAAAGTATTATGGTCCCATCTCAGTAGGTGCATGACRGATTTATTAAAACAAATACTTCTATAGCAGCATAAAAAACATAGGTTGGGTGGGACTTCTGGAAGTCATCTGATCTAACCTGTCACTCAAAACAAGGCCAACTTAGATGAGGTTGCTCAAGGTCTTGTCTAAGGGGGTGTGTACTTATTTGTATAAAAACTGGCTTGATATACCAAACATAATTTGTCTCCCACATAATCATATATATGCTATAAAATTGAGGTGTAGTGATGTACACAGTTTAAGACTGCCTCGCATGTCAAATGTTAATAAGAACAAGAAAAGTATCATGTTAATGGGACACACTTAGACCTGCAAGAAAGGTAATATTAATACCTATTTTTTAAATATCACTCTTGTAAAAAGCCTGCGTCCTGAATTCTACTCTTATGCTCTGAGTTTTTTTAGGCCATGCTGTAGAATAGTGTTCAAAGAAATTACAAAGAATGTATGAGGTGAACAGTGGTGAATTTAGGTTGCTTCGTGTCAGTCATCAGCAGCCTATCCTGATTTCCAGGACAGGCGTTCCATCTTGCAGAAAGCTAGATCTTCCTAGGGCCGCATTTTAGAAGTCTTGATTTTAAGGTTCCCAAATATTATTGTTAGACTTCAGCATGTTGTAGTTCATGAGAAGGAGGTTTGTTACTTGAAATCATAGAGATTTACTAGACTATTAAATAAAAATCATAGTTAAGGCTGCAGTCTTGCAACTGTGTTCAGGTGATATAATTCTTTGCAACTATTCTAGCTATGCAATATCATCTTTTTCTTTTTTGCTGGCAGGAAGGAGGCTGCCAAAAGCAGGGCCACAAAGGCAGGGACTGGGCAGCATTACCTCTGTAATGGCACAGATTTAGCTTAAAGCAGTTGAGGCTGCAGCCTATTTGAAGCAAAGAAGAAACAGTTGCTCTTTGAAATATATTCTGATGTTTTCCCTCTTCTTTTTCTCTCCTTCCTCTATCATGATTATTTGAAGGCCTTGTCAAGACTGCATCAGCTGAAACTTTTAGGTCACACTTTAGTTGTTGAATTTGCGAAGGAGCAAGATAGCATACAGGCACTTAGCCAGCCTTCACTCTCAGAGAAGAGTAAAAGGTATGTGGGTAATAATTTAGTTTCCGTGTTTGTGGTCAAGGAAAGGAAATTCTTTATTCATAATGCTTTCATAGTACAATTAAGTCAAAGGATAAGCCAGATAATGCTTTTAAACAGTTAACAGGCAGGTTCAGATCTATAGATAAGTGACTACATTCCTCCTATTAGTGTTTTTGATTAAATATCATCATGAAATAATATCCATCCTTATTCCAATAGATTAGTACCTTTAATCAGCAGATGGTCCTGTTTGTTTTCATTTACAGAGCAAGACTCCAGCCTGTGTAGGTTATGCAGGTTCCCTATGTTTAAAGAGCCTCTCTGACTTTTCTGTGTCAGGATTATGATTTCCTTATGCTATTAAGCAATGCATGCAGTGCTTTTCTGATGTCTTTTACATATCTAGTCAAGAGTTAGGCAGAACTGGCACCTGATAGCATGATTGTACAGGACTACACTGCTACAGCCATTGGCTTCTAAGCTGGTGCTGGTTAGCATGTATCTATCTTGAACGAGCACAAGCAGAACAAACGCACAGCTGTCTGGGCCTCTTGTTAAATATTAAAAATATATAATATTTTAAAAAGTATATTTGACAATGAACCCTCTTTTCAAGATTTAAGTTTTCCTAATATTGTTTCAAATGCTAATGTTTGACCAAGAACTGTGACAGTTTGGATTTCAGATTTCTGTCAAGTACTTCATTAAAAAATAAATTGCATAGTTATTCTTTCAGGGTTACCTATGTAATATATAACAATGTGATAAAAAAATATGCAGTTGTGCTTAAATGAACTACAGAGGTTTTAAAAAGTTGATTTGTACTTATTCAGAGAGAGTGGAATAAATGGTAATTTAGTACCTTTGATCTCATACAGTCTCTGATTAGTGAGTAACATGAAATAATTTTGCTGCTTCTCCTGTGAGTAGATTTATGTGAAAAGTGTTTAAGTAAAGGGAGACACTTAAAGCTGCATAAATGTTTTTTTACATTGACCTTAAAAGTCTATTATAATTGAGTTGTAGTGTCATTACCAAAACTTGTTACAAATTTATATTTTTTAATTTTGAACATATGAAGTAAAACATATTTCGTACATTATGTGAGGCATTTAAATTTTGCCCTGTTTTAACTAATACTAGACTATCTTTCAGCTCAGAGGAGCCAGTGAAAGAAGAAGAGAAGAAAGAATCAAGCTGTCTTAAAATAGACAATGGAATTGCTCCCAGCCATGGGTTAGTATTTCTTTTCTTGCATAGCGATTTTATTCTGCTAGTTTATTTCAAAACAACTGTTCTGTACTGTTGAACAAGAGAGAATGTAGTAGTTTTGTTCTACAGTATGTTGCTATTCTACATGCATAGGTATAGGAATTGTTGTATAGATGAAATTCATAGTTCATCAAGTTTAGACCCTATAGTTAAGTAGTAACATGTGCTTTGAGACATGAAGCTGTGGACTGTGTAATAGCCTTCCAGTACAATTTGCTGCTATTTCAGGAAGAGTTTGAGGGCTGCGTGGGTTGTCGGAGTGTTAAGAGCAGATTACTCTTGTTTTTTCAGTGGCTTCTTGTTCCTTGTTTCCCTGTTTGCATTGTTGCATATGTGAAGAATAAATTTATTTTGGGGCATATAGCATAAATCCAGCATTTTGTGAGAGTGCTGGGTTTATGGTGTCTGTGCAGCATGGCTGTGCTGTAGGTTGTTTCCTGTGTGCTTTAGGCTTCCTGCATATGTTAGTACTTTCATTTTGCCCAAGCCCAGTAATTCTGTCACGTATAAGGGATTGATTGCCCCCTAACGTAGAAGAGACAACGTGAGTAGCCCAGTCAGCTAAAATTGTACTCATCACTATTCTAGAGGAAATGGTGGTATTTCAGTGATATTTCAGATGTAATGAATTGTTAAACCTCTAATATTCATTAATTTTTACCAGTTATTATATGATAGTGGAGCTAAGATTCCTTGTCTTTAATCTTTTTCCTCAGCCTCACCTTTCCCATCAATTCTTGCCTCAAATATTTGTATCCACCACCTTCAAGTACAATTCTAGCAAATATAGCAAATGCCTTGGCAAGYGTGCCCAAATTCTATGTACAGGTAAGTAAAAGCATCAGAAAAGGAAAGTATAAAAATAAAAATGTCTCTCCCCATTTTTAATATTTACTATGACACAAATTATTTCTGTGCATAATTAAGTTAGCTTTTCTATGATAATGCTAACCAATGTTAATTCTTTACTATGTTGAGATAAGACTCCACTGACCAGAAGTAACTGTTACTTCACTGGCACTGAGGACTTGACTGGATAAAATCTTAATTAGTTTTGACTTGGGTATTTCTGTGATTTAGTTGTGAGAAGGCCTTTTATGTACTTTTTGCTTAGCCTTTTTCAGATGTCGCTTGTATTTACTGGTAGCGTTGGCTTACAAGTTTAGGTTTTCACATTGGTTTAAAGCAACATAGTTGTGTCCTCTTTAAAAGTATGTTGATTTACACTTGCTAAAAGTTATCAGCCATGATAGCTGGCAAGTAACTTATCTTTTTCTAAGGGAAGTAATACTTAACTTGAATCATTTCAGGTACTTCATCTGATGAATAAAATGAATCTTCCTCCACCTTTTGGACCAATTACTGCTCGCCCTCCCATGGTAACTTTTTAAAATCTTTTTTACAGTAGTTGAAATACACATTCACAATTCAAAATGTAAGCAATGCGATAGAAGATCTAAGTTCAAAACTGTAAAAGTTGAAGAAATGTATAGAAGATAGCAGGTACTGCTAATTTTTATTGGATAAGATGTGCATGTTAATCTTCTAAAGAAATCTTTTTAGTTGTACTTAAAACAAAGAAATACCCCTCTCCGACAGTAGAACTGGATATTTCAAAGTGTTGAGTATAAAAAAGGGAGGTTGTGGAAGCGTTTACAGCATCATACAGGAGATATGATAGAATACTACTAGCCTGTTGCCTTATGGAGGCGTGTAAAGTTCTTTGATCTGTGTGTTTCTTGGGAGTTCTAATAAGATTCAGACTGTTAATGAGATTATGCAGAACTTTTGGATTTAATTTGCTCCATCTCCAGGATTTTTTTTTTTTTTTTTTGAAGGGGGCAGGTGTAAGTGAGAATTGGCAGAGGTTTAGGAGGAGCTATTTCTGTAGCAGTCTGAAGGGATCTTGAAATATCAACTCCCTGGCTCAGTTCTCCATTATCCCTGAGCGAGTAGTTTAACTGATTGCAAGGGGAAAATAGAGCAAGAAAGGACGTACTGTAGTTATCACTGTTGCTGGAACTGGTTGTAGGAAATGCTTGAAGGAAATCTGTGCTCCATTACACTTTGTGATTGCCCTAACAAAATGCCTGCTTCTAATGACAAAGGTTTGTGAAGTAGCTGGTAAAGAAAGCTATAAAATAGATTCATCAAAGTAGTGAATTCACACTGATTTTCTGGGAATCATTTTGTTCTTTGCCTATTATTGGACTAGGTTAAAGCTGTGAATGTAATGTTCATACAGAAATGAGTAATAAGATGAGAAGCCAGTCCTTAAAAATCCTAGAGCAGTTTTTTTACAGGGCATAGATCATTGTCAGTGCCTAAAGACATCAGTGCTTTATGAAATTGATGGTACATGCAAGTAACTGTTATGTATAGTAATTGTTGATTGTTGGTAGCAGGGTTGGAGGTTATTTTGTAGATAGGGAATTTCTTATAATATTTGGTTTTTGTAATCTAAAAGAAAATCCTCACTCCTTTTTTACAGAGATAGAAATGACATAACTTTGATAGGTGACAGAAGGTTCAGTGTAGAAACTGAGATGGTTTGGGAGCTTTGGGCTCCTTCCATGTGTTTTCACCCTACTTCTCTCAGGAAATGAATGTAAAAAGAAAAACCCAGGTTGCTACTATTTTTATGTTTTAACTCCTTAAATTAAAAGAGTAACTCCTTAAATTAAAAGAGTAACTCCTTAAATTAAAAGAGTAAAAACATTCACTGTAACACTTCAGAAAGCAGCAAATACTTTTTTTTTTAAGTGGAAAGTTCTCATTAGCAATTTATCAGCACAGCAGATACAACCCTATGAATGTGTTTTAAAAAGCTGCTGCTTGCAGTCTTCTGACTTGTTACTTTCACTGTTTTTATTATGCAAGATATGCAGTAGTCTCAAAAAAAAAAAAAAAGTGACTTTCTTTTTCCTCCTTATAACTAGTATGAAGAGTATTTACCAGTGCCTGTGCCACCTCCCCCAATCCCACCTCTGCCTCCTGAAGAGCCACCTTTGCCCGAAGAGGAAGAAGAGCAACTATCTAGTGGAGAAGAATCAGAATATGAAAGTGATAGTGAGGAAAAAGAGAGGTGCATAATTTTGTTGTTTGGAAGCTGTTGGACTCTTTTAAGATGGTATTTTCATTCTTACGGCTTCTCATTTTGCCAATGGTGGAATCTCTTGACGTTTCCAGTGTATAGATAGTCTCTCCAGACTCTTACAGAAGCTTTAGGGTGGCTTAAAAATGTACAAAGACAATGCTGTTTTGGACCTCAGTGAGAGGAGGAAAATGACCAGGTGGCACACAAATTACCATTTGTGTCTGTGTTTGCAAAAAGAACAAAAGCTCAGTACTGCTTGAGTAGTTAGCTTGTGACTTTCAAGCTGAATGATATGTGCATGCTGACTCCTAAAATGTTCTTTCTACATCAATGTATAGTGTGAAGTAATAAGAATGGGAGGTTGTGTCTGCTGAGGATTCACCAACAATTTTGGGATACTATATGTACTGAATTACATCATAGCTGGTTTCCCAGCTTTAAACTGGTACTAGATAAAGAAATAATTTTCTGTATCTGATATTTAAACTGGAATGAAAAGTAAATAGGACAATCTCTATGCTATATTCAGAAAAATGCGTGCTTTTGGAAAAACATGGGAAAAATTCCTGCGGAGTGGAAGTGGTATTAAAAACTTGATTCAGCCTGATACTTCTTAACATTTCTTTAGCTTCAGTGTCCTGATTTTAGGTACCTAGTTGGGGAAAGAAAAGACATCACTGAACTCATTACAATTTTGATCTATTGCTTAAGTAATGCTCCTTTGCTCTATATCAAATTGATGTGTGATGTAATTTATTAGTGTAATTTAGGTCTTAATGCAGCTTAATATATAATTTATATTCTGAAAAGTTGTATTTCAAAGTTTTTAAGAAAGGCAGAAAGGTTATATTTACAAGTGAGCATTCTTAAATAAGCTGCAAACTCACTTTGGTACTTTCTTTTATTTGTTTTAATTGTTGTGTCCAAAATAGAATGACCAAGTTGATGGAATTAGCAACCCTTCAGCCTAAAAGACCAATAAACACGAAGAGACGTGGTGTTAGAAAAAAACAAAGAATTAAAGACTTACTGAATGCTCCTGTGTGTACTCCCCACAGGTTTGTATTATTTGTATGGTGCTTTCACAGAAGATTATTCCTTTTACTAAATGACTTTCACTGTCTGATGCTTGTTTTGGTGTTGCTATTTTAATACAAACCTCTTCACTGGTACCTACCTTTTGTAGCAGGATTGGTCTTCCTTTAGCCACGTGATTGGTTTTTACTCATTTCTCAGAAGGTCCAAATTTTCGTGTAATTCAATATCAAGTCTGCTTAACAGCCTTAATCTGTAGTCTGCTCTCTCTCTTTTTTTTCCCTATCAAACTAATAAAAATCCCTTTTTCGTTAAGAAAAAAATCATATCGCCCTGACAAAGCAGGAATCTGCATTTGTTGTTTGAAGTAGTTCTTTTAAAAATATGGAGATAGAGGAAGAATAAAAGTTGGTTTGGTTTAAATCTTTTTGGTTTTTGGAACAGCTATATTATGGCACAATAGACACCAGTATAATATTTCTGTCTAGTGATGATTGATTGTGAATGCATTTTTATAAATAGCTTTCCTTTTTCCTCTAAGTGATTTGGTATATTTTTTGCAAAAAATTGTGTATTTATACTATATGAAAGCAGCAGCAAGGCCAGTTATTTTTGGCTTATTTAAGTTACTGATGGAAAGCTTTTCATAAGTGCCTGTGATGTGGTATGTATTTCTTGTTTTTTGTGCTTGCTGCCAGGCAAACCTAATGTATTTACACTGTTTTAAATGTGATCTAATAAAGTTGAAATTGATTAGGAAATAGAAAACTTGYGTTTGGTAAATAACAGCATAAAATCTAACTGGAAGAAATGCTTATCTTTTATTCAACTATGTATTTGTCAGTGACTGAAACTATTTAAGTTGGATTAACATGTTGTTGTTTTAAACAGTAATTTGCACCCTACACTGTCACCTTCAGATGTTTTTGAGCAGCCTCAACATGTAGGTCATAAAAAAATTGAGTTTCATATTACTACTGACATCCCAGCTGTTCTTCAGATAAACTCGGAAGGAGAAGAAAAAAATGGTGAGGAGTTTGTACTTCAGATGTATTTAATATTAACTTCATGTGATTTCAGATTTCAGCGTGCAAAAGTCTGCTAAAATTTAACCCAGGGAATCTTTTTTTTAATTTATTTTTTTTGTACTGGCGATTTCACAAATAATGTTTGTGGTGGTTTTTTTTTTTTTTTTTTT
>NW_020448952.1:1242206-1264593 GCF_003343035.1 Apteryx rowi
ATGAAACTTTAAGATTTTTTTTTAAGAACACCAACTTGCATCTTGTCTGCCTTTGTTGCTTTTCCTATGTTAAAGCACGGAACTCTGTGCTTTAGTACAGTAAGGAATATAGAGGGTTTTAAAGTCTCTTTTTCGCCTGTGAGCTCTCTGCTTTTACAGTGAATTGCACATTTTTTTTAAACTTTAGGTTGTTTTTAGTAAATGTGTCACAAGTTCATTCTCAGTCTTACACGGTGTAATTGAATGTATCAGGGTAACTTTAGAGTCTCCTTTTCCAGCTCCTAGAAGGCAGCCTTCAAGTGATCGCTAGCTCCCTTTCCGTAATGCGCTGATAATCACTTTGCTATATAAATATTGGGCAGTAGTAGCAATGAGGCATGGCGGTTTCTTATAGCATTAGGGTCAGTCCTGTGTTTCTCAGTATTTTAGAGTAATATGCAATTTCTTTGAAAATATTAAAAACTAAATAAATTAGTGAAATGTATACATCTTTGAACAATAAGACTAGTTTTATTTTAGCTGGCATGTGCCATGGCTTTTATCTGTAGTAAAGTTGATTTTGTAGAACTGTATAGAGCAGATGTGTTTATCAAGCCAGGGATGAAGATGGATTTTCTTAGGGGTGTATTCAAATTCATTTAGAATGCCTGCTATATTCAAATGCTACTTCTGATTTTGAAAGGTGTATATTTTTTAACTTGCAGTCGATCCTCTTGTAAATAAATGTACAAACCACTATATATATATAATGTATTCAAATTTTAGATCTTTATGCAGCCACAGAAGAAATCAATAATGCAGGATTTGGAAAGATTTTCCCAGCTCCTACCTCAAATGATAAAATGGAAATGGAAGAGGAGAATGATGAAATACCATCGGAATTTATTTCTAGAAGGGAACTAGAAAAAAACAGACTTTCTAGAGAAGGTATAACTTTGAGAATAAATCCTCTATTAATAGCTCTTTGCTTTTTGTACTAGGTTTAAGTAGTATTTCTTTTTTAATTTATCAGATATATTAAAATTTAGTTATTTTATAATGATAAAAAGTAAAAAAAAAATCTTTAAATGAGTTGAAACATTTAGATTGCCTATTTTTCTGTCTTTGTTTTGTTCAAGAAATGGAAAAATTTTCAGTTTTCAAAAACTATGAGCCAGGTGATCCAAATTGCAGGATATATGTGAAGAATTTAGCTAAACAAGTTCAAGAAAAGGTAGGTAAATAAGCAAATTAAGTATTTATCAAAAAGGTTTTTTTTTTTTTTTTAATCAACTTTCCTCTTATACCTGCCCTTTAATTCCAGGATCTCAAGTTCATTTTTGGAAGATATGTTGACTTTCAGTCAGAAATGGAACGAAATATGTAAGCTGCTTTGATGCTTGGTAAAATTAAAGCTTTGTATTAATTTCTACAACTATGGCGAAAACTTTGATTAAAGATCAGTCATCTTTTCTTTTTTCTCTCTACTTCAGCACTTTTAAGGGGGAAAATGCTTCTCATCTGCAAATCTTTCTTTATCAGAAGTACAAAAGTAGAATTATTTTTTTGAACAGAGTTCAAAGACCCAAATATTATGCCTTCATATTTTTGCCACTGAATTAACTGTTTTGTTGGTGAGCGATGCAGAATGTACACAGTGAAGATCATTGTGTGTATCTGATCATTTTGCATATGTTGTGTTTATTGTAGTTGTACATCAGCTTGCCATCCTGCCATCTAATGTCAGTTTTTACTAAATAGCTTCCAAATTTTTTTTCCCCTGCAAATATTAATGGTCTCAATGACATAATACCTGAATGTAGGCACTCCTTCTATTTCTACTATTCCCCCAACTGGTAGCATGAGAATTATTTATACTATGAGATATGAAAGTGTAGTTAAAAACACAAGTAATTCCTTATTCTCAAATTTGTTTCTAGGTTTGATATACGTTTGATGAAAGAAGGCCGTATGAAGGGACAGGCTTTCATTGGATTACCTAATGAAAAAGCAGCTGCTAAAGCTTTAAAAGAAGCAAATGGATATGTGTTATTTGAAAAACCCATGGTGGTTGTATCTTTTATGAAAGATTTGTATTATATTCTTTTTTAATTTATTCGTGAGTCTCTAGCCTGTAATGTAGGGTTCTACTTTATTAGAAGTCTATAGAAAGAAAAGATGTATTTTAAGAACACCAGGCGGTATAGCACAGCATACTATTGTTAATTTTATGATAACTGAAAAATATATAGAGGCACTACCCCTTCTGAAATAGAAAAGTTAATGTGTTTTATTTAAGACGTAATAAAATTGACACTTCTGTTGTTAGCTCTTTGATCCTGCAGACATCCTAAACATAATTTAGCTTGTATAACTACTCTCTTTAAATTGAGTAGGCTCTTCAACTTGGTTAAACCTGTGTTTGCAGAATTAGGAACTGAAGTATATTTTTAACACAAAATGCAAACTCCTTTTGTCAAGGATTTGCATTCAGAAAACATATACTTACATTGTATATACATTAATAGGAACAAAAAATCAGAGATACTTATAAGAAGTATTCCTGTCAGCGGTTCATCTTTAGACTGCTTCTCCAGCTAGAACTATCCATGTGTTTCTGGGCCTGTGTAACATGTTGAGATTTTTATACTTTTTATTTGGATTTCCTTTGCCATGTTGTTTGTGTGCTTTAAATCTTTCCCTGTCCTCTTCTTTCTTAGTTTTCACTTAACTGTTTCCTAGGTTTTCTCCTTTTCTTTGGACTCTTGTTCCAATGACCTCTGTTTCTTTTAAAATCTTTTCCTCCTTCTTACCTTCTGAGATATCAGAAGTTTTGGAATTAACGTACAGGGATGGAGGTCTGTAAATATCAAATGTTTATCCTGCTCTAGTTACTCTGTTTGCAGCTCCCCTTCCCAGTTTATCTACCTTATTTGCTTAGTAATCTATACTCTTGAACAGGTTCTCTTAAAAATTTTTAAATTACCCATCAGTGAGGTCCTAGTCTTTGACTAATAGGCACAGCTGTAATCATATTTAATGCTGTAGTATAATTGACTCTCAGAAAAATGAAGGACACATTTTAAACTACCTATCCTTTACTGGAATAATACTACTTTTCTTCTTCTTTATTAATTTCTCTTTGTTATCACTGCCACCTGTAGTCCTTAACAGAATCTCAGCAATTTGCTCGTTCAGCTAGACCAAAACAGGATTCCAATGAAGGGAAAAGGAAAAAGTAGAACACTGCAAAAGGTAAGGATTCCCTGCCTAAAAACAAAAAGTGAGAGAGAGAGGCTGTTTTTTTTTTTTAATTTATTACTATTTTTTAAATAGCTGCTTAAGCGTTTGTCTTCTATCAGAAAACCAGGCTGCAAGTTACATAGACAGTAGGAGTTTAAAGTTAAGTTCCTTTCTCTAGAAACCTGGAGACTGCTGTTTCTCCAATCCTCAGGTCATAGGGTTGTTTGTCAGTTTTTCTAATCTTTAAACTAGGGGGTGGGGAGTTGGGAAAAATAACTTTGAAGAATCTGAACACTTCTAGTAACCTTCAGGGGTTTTGGCTTTGAAAAGAGTTGTTTTCAACACGCTTTTCCCCCCACATTGTAATGTGACCCTGAAGAACTGCTTCCAGTTATAAATTTACTTCCATTAGCTCTGTAAAGGACCTTTGATAACTTTGAATCAGCTTTGTGCTGTTGCAGCATCCTTTAAGTTTGTTTGATTTAGGAAAGGGTACTACGTCAGAAATTTTTGCTTAATATTATATTAATTGAGACTTCCTTTTTGTGATGCAATGCACAGATGCTGATTTTTGGTCTGTCTACAATGCTGACAAAGTAACTTTTAGCAGAAAGCAATCATGATTTGACTTTATTTCCCATTATATATATGGCTTTGCTTCACTGCTGCTTTACTTGAAGTATTTGAGTTGCCCTAGAGTAACTCGAGCAAAATCAGCTCTAATTAAAGTGTAAGGAGTTTCATGACCCCAAAACATTTGAGTAGTGAATTGCCTTAAACTAGCACATAAAATAACTGATAGAAGATTTAGAAGTCCTTAGTTCTCAACCTCCACCCATTGATAGATCAGCTAGCTCAATCAAATTTAAAATGCCATTTAACTCACTACAGATTTCAGTTGGGCATCACTGTACTTATCCCTCCATCTAAGACTGAATGAACTCAAACCTTAGACTGAGAGCTTTTGAAACATTCTACTTGTTCCATCATGTTTTTTGATCTGGATATTTTGATCATTTATTTTGGAGAAAAACCCAAAAGCTTGAAATTAAGGATATAAGTGACTGTTTCTGACTTGGAAAACTGTTTTGAGACTCCCAATATTGTTATTGCCAGGGTAATATTTCTATTAATAACAAAGTTATTTTAATTGTAATCATAGGTTTCTGGTTCTGTCAGTTGTCTGTGAATTTTTGGTCAGATTCCATTTGAGCCTATGTTTCACTCATTTCTGAGATGCTATGCAGTCTTACCAGCTCATATTTTGAGTTATTGATTTCTGCTTTGCAAAATCAGTATCTTGTTTTATCAAATTGAAGACTTTTTTTTGCAGATATTCTTATGTTTTGGTTGTTGAAAAGAAACAAATCTTGGCTAAAGAGTACTATAATGAGAACAGGGGTTTAAATAAATGTTTTGGTTCTGTTTCTAACTTATTCCTTGATAGAAAAAAAAAAAAGAAAATGTATTAAGATTTACTTAAATGGAAAAGAAAACTTGCAGAAGTATTTGAGCTATTGGAAATCCTCACAAGGATCCTCACATGTCTTTCCAACTAACTTAATATATAATATCTGATTCTGACTTCACTAAACATGTTTTAAATAGTATTCAAATTACATAAACAGAAGCAACGAGATGTTGATTTGGTTAAGCATGTTGACGGTCAAGTCAGAAGTATATTTTTAGAATGAGCAGGCATATTTACGCATTTAAAAGGTTACATGAAATAGCTCGCTGTCACTCGTTTAATATATCAAGGGCAAAACTTCTTCCTTACTTTGACCATTTATATGTAAAGATCACAGAATGCTCTTTAGATTAATACAGAATTCTGGGAATCCATGAGTTTTAATTAAAAGTTATTCCTTTCACTTGCCAACTAATGATGAAGCTGAACCCTATTTCTACCTGGATGTTTTTCCTGTTCCTGCTAAAATATCCTGGAAGATGCTAATTTGTGATGCAAAATTCTGTGATAGACATCCGAGTCTGTAAGGAAGAAGGGCGTCAGAGTCTCAAATTAAAAAAAGTAAATATAAATTAATTTATGCAAATATTTGGAGGGCTTTAAAATTGGTCTGTGTTCTTCATCTCACAATATGTTTAAAAAAAAGACTAAATTGACACAAGTTAAATTTTGATTATTCTTAAACAGGAAGAAGCTGTGTTTAATTCATGAACACTATTGCAAACATGATTTTCTCCTTTATATAGAAAATAATGCGTATGCTTTATAAAAAGTGCTATGTTACTCCTTTATGACTGAAATACCTTTTTCTTGATGGACCAGCAAACATTTAAGGTGATATTTGGGATGATTATTTTTTCTGTAGCTAAAATATTAGCTTTTGGGGTGAAGGGTTATGTAGAAGAAGCTGATGCTGAGAGGTCACCAGCTTCTTTGTAGGGAAGAAGTGACCTGACAGACTGCATTGAATGGAAACGTGATTGGGTTTTGGACCTGTTGGAAAAAGTGAGTCTGTAAAATGTGGAAGACTGAAGGAGAATCAATGAGACAGAAAATTCTGGTATTGTCTTAACAGTTCAAGTTATCAAAAGACACATTTACTTTTGAATATGGAGTTAGTTTTGGTGGACTCAGCCCTCATTAAATGTGATAAGGGGTCAAAACTGTATTTTAGTAAATGAGGCATTTTTGCTTATGATAGGTAGTATAAAGTTATGTGAATGTGATACTGAGAATAAAGTAAATTTAAACCACATTCTGCTGTTCTTCTTTAGAAACATTCCTGCGTAAATACTGCAGTAATACTGTCATGCAGAGTGTATCCTTTCTTGTTGTATCCTTTTTTGTGCAATGTTTCCCGTAGCACCCTACTTCTTAAGTTTTCTTTTAGAGTAGGTGTGGGGAGGAGTTTATGCATTTTAGAGCTCGAACTAATCTGKTAATTTTAAAAACAAAGGGCACTTCTTCAGGGGAAATAATTAATGAGTTGTCTCTATTACTTGAATAGACATAATGAAGTTTCCTAGTCTCAAAATGTGGCCTCCACATTCTTCCTCTAAGGCTGTAAACTTTAATTTGCGGTCAAATTGTGGAGCTGTGCTGATCTCACACTGAGAATTCCTTCTTGTTTTTCTTTAATAAAATATCTGTTGGTTAAAAAACATTGCAAAGCAGTCCATTAAATTATTACAGTCTTGAGCTGTATTTTAGAACATTTAATGATTACTGTTGTCCTGGTTTACGAGAAACGATCTGTAGTTGAAATACTTTGAACATTTCTTATTTTTTAGAATAGAGAACAGAAAATCTAAGTGTCTCACAATGAAGTAATAGACCTGGGAATGGAATTATTAATCATTGCTACTTTTTTGTTGTTTTATAGATTGTTTTCTGCATTGTTGTAGTGTTGTTGCCAGTGATTTATATATTTTTGGTGGATTTTGTATTACWTTATTCTGTTTAATTCATTTTAATATACATTTGATACAGCCTGTTATATATTAAGTTAAAATTTTTCAGACATTTCGTGCTTTTCTAAATATTAAGCATCTTCCAATTTAGCTGTCAAAAGAAAGCACATACCCATATTTTCTGGTCATTCATACTTTTAACATGCATTTATGATGTTCCAGGTCCCTTTTGTGTTCCATCTCTTTCAAGTATTATCAAGCTGAGAGAAGAAGCAGTGATCATCAGGACTCTTGAACTGTGCGTAGTAGCATTTCTAAACTATTTAAGACAGAGTATAAATTTGCTCATCTAAAAGATTCCAGATGTCTTTAAACAGTCACAGGACTTATATGACAAGTGTATGCTAATTTGCTTGTAAAATCTCTAATAAATTATTCCTTTCTCTTCATTTTGCATTTTTTTTGTTGTGGGGTTTGGGAGTGGGAAGGGGAAGGAGGAATGCACCTTTATTTTTTGAAAAGTTAAGTAATCCGATTGTAATTAATTCAGGAACATGTTTGAGGTTATTCAGAATATATATTTGTAGGTATCAGAGTGAATTCTTTCTTTCTGCCTTGAGTATAATGTTCAGCTGTTAGAGTAAAAAGATGAGAAAATCTGAGGATGATCTGATTTTACCATAAATCTCTTTTCTTGCCGTGGAAACCAAACAGAAGTGGTGCACTGGAATGAGGTTGACGGAACTGTACTGTGTAATTAGCCACTCTCTTTTTTCCTGAGGAGACCAGGAAACCTTCCTCTGACAATGTGTGAGGACTTCCGAAGAGTTTGATGCCCAGAAGAGAAAGGAAGAAGTGAAGGAAAAAACCCCTGACAAATCTAAGAGTTCTGTGGCCGTTTTATTATAAATAATGTGAAGGGTGTAAATAATGTGAAGGGTGTAAATAAAGCTAAGCTATGTGCTTGTTAGGGTTGCGTTATCAGACAGCAAGTAGAATATTCCCCCCACCCTCCATTAATCTGTCAAAGAAATGCTCTCAATCCAGTTGAAAGAACCCTCTTTTTTAAAGGGCAGACGCAAACTTCCACTCCCTTAAACCAACTTCTTTCTTGTATACTCATTTATACTATTTTTTCCTTTTTCTTTGGAACATGTTTCAGTTTTCTCTTTGATATTTCAGGTGAAGTTACCACTTTTTTTAACAAGTCATATGGGGCTGCTTCCTGGATCCCGCAGAAGCAGCAGACAGACTTATTTCACAATCTGTTCCAACAACTACTGGCATATAGACACACCAACTTTAAATATGAACATGTCTTATTTAGTTAAACTTTTGAATATACTCATAGCATTATAATTTTGCAGGTACGGCTGACTCATGTAGATGATGTAATAATCAAGAATCTTGCTATAGTCCTGTAGTATGAATTGACTCCTTGATATAGCAAAGATCTTGCAACATCGGAAACTAGAAGAGATTTTCTGTATATGACCTTGTGCGACTTGTCAGAATTTTCTTTGAAAGGCAGAGTCAGAAGGTTGTTCTAACACGCTTTTAATTCCAAACAGATTTGTGACAAGTTTAAATTGCAAAGTGGATTGCTTGATTCAAAAAAAATCAAAAAAACCAACAAATTTCTTCAGTATCTTCAGCAGGAGCTTGATTTGGAAGGTCTCCTCTCCTCTCCAGTCTTTTGGGTGTTTTTCCTCAAATCTTTCTTTTTGAATTTTAGGGACTTCACCCTATTACAGTGAAAAGAAATTTTGGTTTTGAGAAGATAAAAATAATGTTTGCGAAGTGGAGGTGGTGTCTTACTCAGAAACTAGCTAAATTATCCTTATGACACTAGTGACTTGGAAAATTCCCCAAGATATTTAACAGGTATTCCATAGTTTGCATGYGTTATAGCTTTCACATCTTTGAAAGTTGGCAGCTAAGAGGGCCTAATGTCAAATTGAGAATCACTTTTCTTTACTGTTTTCTAGGAAACTTTCAACTGTCCTAGTTTATTCCTAAAATGTATCTTTCTAGTTGATACAAGACTAAAGAGAAAACATTTGCCACTGTAACTACTTTTGTTTACTGAAGTAGTTTGTTGCTCCTTTTTGCAGAACAGCAAATAGGTAGCTCGAATCCTGTGACTGCTGCCTGGGTCTTCTCCTCCAGGCTAGGAGACAGCTTCTTGAATGAGATCTTGTTATATACAGGCAAATATTCATTGTAGTTGTAGTGCTGATTAGTTGCAGAGAAGAGAAACCTTATTCCAATGACATAACAGGCTCCATGTGTTACTTTGTATAGCACAGGCACTGTGGCAACAATAAGGTAGAAAATGCTAGTTAGTCCTGTGTTGCTTTTGAAGAGGTGGAGCGCTTCATTGTGCTAGGATGTTTTTAGTCTGTGCCTTGATGGAGCCACTGTACAAAGCATTGTGATTCAGGTTATTGCACATAAAAAGTTATATAATACACAAAGCATGCAGTATTTCCTAATACCCACATTGGGTGACATGTATAGAGCCAAGCTATTAAAATATTACATAAAAGACAAATATTTTTCAAAGCGTTGGAATAGGATGGCAGCAGATGGTGCTATAATCAAAGACAAAAATACTTAAAAAAAAAAAAAAAAGTACATAGAGATTTCCTTTCTCAAATACTAAGACTAGAGGTATTCCAGAATGCAATTTTATCTTGAATTGACATAATAATGTGTAACAATTTTTTTAAAGCAGTTTTTATTTGGGCATACAGCGCTTTCTCTTGAAGTAGCACAGTTGCATGGTAAAGCTGGTGTGGGGCTGAAGGGTTGGGGCACGCTTTTGGGGGGTTTTCCGTGAGCTGTGGTGCAGGCTGGAGCACTGGGGCAGCAGGGAGGAGGCGGCGCTGCTGCCGCTGCTGTGCTGCTGCCGCGCTGGCAGGCTGCCGGGGCCCGGCCGCCCCCGCGGGGCTCTGCTGCCCTGGCCCTGACCACGTACGGCCGCGCTCCGCTGTCAGCTGCCGGGAAGGTGCTGCAGGAATCGCCTGGAAATGACACAAATTAGCCCCAAACGTACGTATTAAGGCGTGCTACGTATTTTATGTGTGCTTATTTCCTGTATGTGCTGAAAAGGCCCTGTAAGAAGTTTGTAAGGGACAGTGCAGTGTTTCCAAAGAGAGCGTCAAAAGGAAGCAGAATTGCTATATCTGTACAAAATACGCAGCTGCTGAGAGAAATTCTGTGGGGAAAGACTGGCAGTTCCCATGGAAGCTAAGCTACTTTCCTTTTACAGCCTATTTAACATCCGAAGCTTCAGTGGGCCTGCATCAAGCCTCTCATGTATTGCCATTCAGCTCAGTTAGGCATTGTTTGTGTGGTTTGATGTGTGCCCAGGTAAAACCAGGATGACACTCTGACTTTGGTTTAATGAACGGATGCTGCCTGGGACTTGGCAATCACTGTAGCTTTTCTGTCTGACCCTGGACCGGGGTTTGATTGTTTATCTGCTTGCTCCTTAATTTGGCTCACGGACTGTAATAAATCTGAAAATAATCTAGGTTTTAAACCCTCGTTTAACCCCATCCCTTCCCCAACCCAAAACAGCACCATGCAACCCAAGGATAAATAAACCTTTATAATGGAATATTTTACGAAAGGTGAAATCTATAATTTATATCTGATGAAATCTCTAAATTATTGGTAAAGATACCAAAAAATACTCTGATTGCATGTAATCTATACAAAATAATAAAGCTAGTTCTCCCTGCCTTATAGTTTTTGCAAGACTTATTTGAATCCCTAATGAATTCTCATCCAGTTGAAATACAGTAGTGTACTGAATACCTACAATGACTGAACTTCATGCAAAACAGAAGCTTCTTCTGACTTAAGGCAAGAGAAAGATAACTTGGAAGTCCATACTCAGCACTGATAGGATATTCTAAAAAGGCTGAAGAAAAGATGTTTAGACTGTGAACATTATTTTTCCTAGAAATGTGTAATGCTTTTAAGATTAAGTAAAATGTTGTAATTTTTGTGATGTTTTTGTACACTTGTTTTGAGGTGCCTAAGAGTTACTGTTGCTGTTGGATTGTAATTCTGTATTAAATTTAAGATACTGCAGAGAGGGGTTTATTATTTTGAATCATGTCATGTGATTTTATTTTACTACATAGGTACCACTTCAAGAATGTAAGAAAGACGATGATTAAGTCAGCAATACCCAGTGTCCTTCTCCTTTTCTTCTTTTAAGAGCAAATTTAAATACTATTGCTAGCATCCTTGGTATTTTGAGGATAGCAGCTGAGTTTCAAACCACAAACTTTCAACCCAACAGAAAATGAGCTGACTCAGGTTCTGACTCAGGTTCTCAGGTTCTTCGAGACAGCAGTGGAGTTCTTCAGAAATACCACTTCCCTCCCATGTTCTTTGAATTGCAGTCAGCTGAACTCTCTCTGCTTTCCTATGGCAGTACAGTATTTTTTTTTTTTTCCCAAGTTTTAAAGCATTTTGAAGCTGGAGCCTTCAGACTGTATTGGGGATTTCAGCATTTCCATCTTATCATTGTACTGAAGCCAGAACAGCCATAAACTTTATTTCAAAGAAAGCAAAAAACTATATTGAAACTTCTCTTCAAACACTAGGCCTTGGAGTCAGTCTGGTCAAAATATATTATTCTTACTGCTTTGTATAGCTTAGTTGTCATTTTATCTATTTTCTTATTCACTTTGAGAAAGCAAAAAAATGGGAATGCTTCCTTACAGGTAAAATCCCCCAGCTATTGTCAATTGTAGCCTAAGCACCTAAGCAACAAGCAAAACTGAAGGTCTCAGTTCACTCTCAATGACCAAAACTGCAACATGAGCCACTTGTGTATTATGTGTAAAAGCAATGACAGTATTTTGATTATCTGGCACCCTGATTTAGAAAAAAGAAAAAAAAAAAGTTGTGTGGAAATCTGACTCAAAAACTCAGAAAGTAGTTTGAACGTGACTTAGCACTGCCAAGCTGATAAATGGCTTCTCTTGTCAGAGAAGATCAAACTCTCTTAGCTCATTCTCTGTTAATATATGTTCTTCCAATCAGGACAAAGAAACAATTTGTCACAGAAATGAAAGCACACAGATGGCAACTGCTTATGGCTGAAACTTATCGGTATATTTTACAAAAAATTTGCAAGTTACTAATTTCATTAAAATTGCTTTGTTCACTAGTAGCAAAACAAGCTAAATTTATCAGATGATTCATTCTAAATAACTCTGGTTGCCCTGAGAAATACACTGACAGCTGATAGAACAGGATCTGGAAGCAGGAACTACACTATATAAACTGGCATAGTTTGCACTTGAACTCACTCCAAAGAGTGTAGCGTCACAGACTGAGAGATGCGCTTCCTTTGCTTGAAATAAAAATATGAGAGAGGGTTGTATTGTAGAATTCACTTAACATTTTATAAAAAACCTTGTGTTTGGATGTCTGTGTTGTAGCAGATCAGAGTTTTCAGTGGTACATTCTCAAATATATTTGTATATTAAATTGGGAGAATATGCATCTTTTTTTTCACATAGCAAACCTGATGGCCCCTGTGTTCGTCTTTGACCCTCCACTAAAGTGTTTGGTGTCTCCCATGACACCACACACAAAATCTCGTTATTCCTTCATTGCCCTGTGTTGTTTCTGTGTGTTTTAATAGCTTCTGACGAAGAATAGACACTTAGGAGAAAGTAACGAGATTTTGTGCTATTTAAGGAAAGTAGTTCAACCTCTTGTTTGTGATATGTCTCCCTTACCTTGTAGGACTTGCTTGTATCTCAGACCCTCTAAAACAACTTCTAAACATCAAGACTGTGAAACGAGATTCTAAACAGTCTAATGTAAACCTTGACAGTCACTAACTTCCAGTTTGTTCCAAGCAGTATCTCTCTTTAGATGAGAGAAAAAAGAGGAGATTTTAATAGGCCTGTCATCTGTGTTTGTTAGTATATATAGAGAGCAATATGATATGACTTGGTAGTAGAGTGGTACTAACCTAGCCTATCAGAAGGTAATGCAGCTTGTTTTCCTCCTTTGGAGAGTTTCTTTGGTACCTTTGCAGAACTCTGCACACCTGGGCATTGAGAAGGAGACTTCTTGGTTATGGAGCTTCACAGCACTTGCAATGTCCTGCATGCCACTGTGTTATGTTCGCTGGGAGAAGAATGTCTCCTCACAGGTTGTAGTAGGGACAGAGGTTAAACATTTACTGCTTTGGGTTTTGAGTCAGCATAGTAATCTGCTGTATTTGAGGGCTCCTCTATGATTAGTGCTTGCACTTTAATCACAGTTATCATGAATGACAGATCTCCATATGTTACACTTCCAAAATATCTGGATTTTGTTGACAACTCACTATAAGATGAGCACCACTTCTGCAAGGCCTCATCTCAACATGCACAAGTCATAGTAATGCAAACTGGAAAAAAGACCCCTCTCATGGATAAATAGAGATATCAAGTATTATGCATTAAAATGGAAAATGAAATGTCGATTTTAGCCTCTGCCATTTAGGTATTTTGGGGGGGCATTATAATAATAAAAATACTACTTTTACACACTAGAGGCAACCTGTACTAGACAATGCCTGAATTTTAACTTTAGAAAAATTAAGTTACCATTAGCACGGGAAGTTGATATAGTTTAGATAAACCAATTCTCAAAAAAAATAACAATCAAGTGAAGTTAAGTGAAGTTAAATAAAAAAGATGCCAGAGATAGGTAGTTGCTTTTAAATGTGTATTTTGTAATGTGTACTTTACCCTCTTGCAGGAACATAAATGGGCAGTAAGAGGAGCACAACTGATCAGAGAAGACACGATGGGTATCTATTTTCTTCTGCTAGTTGTAGGGTTTTGCTGGGCCCAGTACAACCCCAATACTGAGCCTGGGAGGACCTCTATTGTGCATCTCTTTGAATGGCGCTGGGCCGATATCGCTCTTGAGTGTGAACGCTATTTAGCTCCTAATGGATTTGGAGGAGTTCAGGTACGTTGTTTCCTAGCAGGAGGTAGTAAAATTGCTTCATAGGTGATAATTTGTTTTTCAGAGCAAAATGTTCAATTTAACAAAGGACAGGTTTTGGAAAAGAAAAACAGAAATTGGTAATGAGGTATTAAATGCTGACAAATACATTCCTAGGCAAGTATCATGTAAAGGTGGATTTATTTCATCGCTCCAAAGGGCATATGTTTTGCTCTCTGTACTGCTTCATTTGGATGAATTAGAATTTCAGATTACCAACTAAATCTTTATTTACTGCTGTGAAGAATAAAAGAAGGATCTCTGTTATCCCTATCTCACGTATCTCTGTTTATCTGCTTGATATTATTTAAATCTTAAGAGCTAGACAAACGTTAAATGAAACTATGACAGAGAAAAAGAGCTCCCAGAGAGAATACCAGGGTGCTGAAAGTTTTAAAAAAAACAGCAATGAAAACAAACAAACAAAAAAACCTTAGGCTGCTAACTGTGTGCACCCAGACTGGCAGGTTTCTCTCTAAAGCCTCGTGTCAGAGTAAGCCATTAAAAGGCCCTGCTTTGCAGGAAGGCGGGGTGAGTGAGCAGGCAGAAATGAGCTGAAAGCAAGTCTTGTTTGGGGTGGAGGTGAGTCGGTGAGAACCTGGGGCAGCTGCTGAGCAGGCACGTGCTGGAGAGCAGTAACCTATTACAGCGTTTCAGTTTGTTTGTTGGCTTGCTCTGGAAAACTTGGTGAAAGAATGCCGCAGTAGTCTGCCTGTCTCTTGTAACCTAGGAGGTAAAAACTGGCCTGAGAACTTTCCTATAACTTTTTAAAAAACACATCCTTTCTTTGCAACCTTCTTTCCAGAGTTACAGGCCTGACTGATTTTAAACTGATTTTTCAAACTATGGTATACTCCTGCATTCCTTTTTAACCCATGACAGTGACAGCCCTGTGACAATCCATGGCTCTCGAAAAGAAAGTATTTACAGGTGCAAACTGCTGTTCAGCTTGTCACAAAGTTGTGGGCGTAAAGTAAGCTGTAACTCAGAGATCTGTGTGCAAAATGGTAGGATCAGTCGGTCATGCCCAGAGACTTGGTGATGGCAGCAAAAGCTTGTTGCCCAAAAGGTGTTCTGGAAAGAGCCCATAAAGGGAAAAAGCTTATCTGGGAACCATGAGAAGTCTCATTGCATGTACACTTCTATCCAAAACATTACAAAAATTGCAAAAGAAAGTCAGATCTGTTTTAAAGACGTTACCTCAGTTTCTTGTTTTACAGTCAGTTCCTTCCTGACTTTGGACTCTCTCTATTGACCTAACTGTTCAGATTTCAGGCCCTTCTGTTGAGATATGAGGTCTATGTCCCCAAAGATGATTAGGGACCTATGTCCATGGACATCATTTGATGGTATGTTTTTACCTGCTGAAGGTCTGGACTGAAGTCTTTTTTTTTCCAGGTGACTACAGTGGGAGTAGAGGATACAGAGGATCTGTATGGGCTAGGTATTGTGAGCTTCTTGGATTAAAGGGATCTGATTTTCTATTTTTACGTTTTTTCTCTAACAATTCTGAGCAAACATTAAGTAAACCATAATCAGTACCCTATTACCAAGAGACACCATTTTATTCACAGATTTCTCCTCCAAATGAAAATATTGTCATTACTGATCCCTGGCAACCTTGGTGGGAAAGATACCAGCCAGTCAGCTACAAGCTCTGCACACGATCTGGAAATGAAACTGAATTTAGAGACATGGTGACCAGATGTAACAATGTTGGAGTAAGTGCTTTGAAAACCTTGTGTTAATAGTGCAAGGATATAGATGCCAGGAAGTTTAGAAAGGACGATGTGGTAGCTTTGGAGCAGAGATGTTTGTTTCATTTACTTGCCTATCTGTTGGCATGCATGTTGTACTGCCACTGCTATATAGGTTTAGGAAAACTGTCTGACAATTTTAATAAACATGGAATATTTTAAATACAGAGCATGTTGGGGGAAGCAAGCAAGCAGAAGTAGGTGGACAGGACAGGAGATAAGAACAAGACAACATTATTTAGTCAGTGGTGCTGTGGGAAGTAGCATCCCCAAGTGGAAATGTGAATTTTATTCTCTAGGTACATATTTACGTGGATGCAGTAATCAACCACATGTGTGGAGCTAATGCTGGTGCTGGCAACCATGCTACTTGCGGAAGCTATTTCAATGCAAAGACTGAAGATTTCCCAGCTGTGCCATACTCTGGCTGGGACTTTAATGATGGTAAATGTAAATCTAGAAGTGGAGACATTGAAAATTATCATGACATATCTCAGGTAAACCTAAAACTATAAATGTATTTTTCATGTCTGTCTGTTCTTGGGCTGTTATTTCTTTACACCTCTTTACTGTCAGACAAAAAAGATGAAACATCTCATGGAAAACCAACCTAGTTAATAATAGAGGTTGATCAGAATAGCATTACTAACGTGAGCTCCATTTTTTAAAGGAATAGCTCTAACTTTTTAGATACAGATAATATGCTTAGGCACATTACAAAGTTTTAAAATTCTTAAAATTTATTTGGGATTATTCTGTGTTTAAAAAAAAGGTTAAAATTATTATTAATTGCCTCATTTATTATGTGGATGATTTCTTTGGTCTCAAATTCAGGAGAGAGAGATTAGGAATTCATAAAGAAAAATAATAAGGCTAACATCTGGCAAGCTAACCTTATATTTATAGATTCCACTTCTTAAGAAAGACCTGCTGGTTTGCAGATAAGAATTCTGTCTGTTACTGTATGTCAGATTATAAGATCAGGATTGCAATACTACAACAGAGCAAGTAATTATTTTAGAAAAATAGATAGTTATTTTTCTTGAACCATGTCTTGTCCCCTTCAAATGTATTTAATCTTTTTTAAATCTAAGTTTAGGAGAGAGGTTTTTGGGGGAAATAGAAGAAGGGGGACTTTAAACATCCAAGGAATCTTGAGCAGTTCTTGAGGAGCATTTGAAATGCCGGATCTGTGGTACATGTTGCGATATAGGCTGAGGTCCCTCTCTCCAGGTGGATGTGCGTAGCCATGGAAACCCACTGTAAAAGTTATTAAACATATACTGAATGTACTGAAATGGTTTTATAGAATATATTGTTTTGATGAATGTCCTTGCCCATCGTTTTATGTTTACAGGAAACAAAAACAAAAAAGGTCCAGGGAAAAAAGGGTTTAAATGTTTAGTAAAGCTATATAACTCAGGACTTTTTAAAATTTTGAAATATCACTTCTAGAAGTATTTCCTGCATTAAAGAAGAAATGGATACACTGGAATAAAAATAGTACATCATTTGTGCCCCATACTTGCATTAAAAAACTGATAGTAGATTTAATGTTTTGTTTCTCTCTTGTTGTATTCCTTCCACACTTACAGCTGTGCAGGCTGGGTGAATGCAGACTGCTTGATGACCCTTCTATGTAGATGTAAATAACTGTTCAAGGCACAAAATATGCATAGTAGACAACGATTAGTGGAAGATTTATTTTGGCATTGTATTATAGACAATAAAATTAAAAAAAAATTTAGATCACTATTTCATTTGTTAGGTGAAAAATAAATCAAAAATTTTTTATAGGTCCGTGACTGCCGCTTGGTTAGCCTTCTTGATCTGGCTCTGGAGAAGGACTACGTGCGCTCAAAAATTGCGGAGTACATGAACTATCTCATTGATATTGGTGTAGCAGGCTTCCGGATTGATGCTGCCAAGCATATGTGGCCTGAGGATGTGAAGGCAACTTTAGACAAGCTGCACAATCTAAATACTATCTGGTTTTCTCCAGGATCTAAACCTTTCATTTACCAGGAGGTAATTAATTTTCTTAAACTCACTTTACAGTTACCTTTTTGCAGATACGCTATAGACTCGGTCCTGCCCTTGAAGCTGTGCTTTGCTTGAACTGGGACTGAGCACCTATCAGACTGAAGATCTATAGAAATAGATGTTAAGATTTAATAACCACATTTTCAGATCTCCAATCTTCCTGCTAATGGATATTGACATGCAAAACGCCTCAATTGTTTTGGACCTTCTGAGCCTGGAAATTTCAAATGATATGAAATCTACTGCATTTAAGTTAGTGTAAAAACTTGTTTGATTGCAGAAGGAGATGATTTCACTCTGTGCTTTTTATATTCCAGGTACATAAATTGCAACAGAAGATGGCATAACCGGTGTTTCTTGGAATTTGAAATTTGTTTTACATTTCAGTAACAAATTCTAGTAAGAGCTGAGAAACTAGTAACTGTCGGTTTCAGTCAGCAGAAGCTAAAGTCACTAGACATATTTTATTAAATCAGTATGTTACCTAGAAGGTCTAAGGTACAAATAGTGCAAGATACTTTAGCTATATCATGAAAATAAGAAATGAGGTGGCCTGTGTGCTGGAAGCAAGAGCATTGGGATCTAGAGTAAAGATAAAGTGGTTATGGCCCAAGCCTTACTTACGCTGCAGTGATCAGTGAGGGTAACCAGGTAAATGGTGGAGATGGAAACAAAGTGACCACAGCTGGGCTGGGATAAAAAGAAATAAAATATCTTTAAATGCAATTTTGAAGGTAAGTGGAATAATATAATTAGATCAAATTATTATTCTTTCATAGAACAGCTTCTAGGGCAGTTCATTTCACATCTTTGTAAGCAGAAAGGAAAGTTTTCTCTTTCCTGTACCAGGTAATTGACTTGGGTGGAGAGCCGATCACAGGCAGTCAGTACTTTGAAAATGGCCGAGTGACAGAATTCAAATATGGTGCAAAACTGGGGACCGTGATCCGCAAGTGGAATGGCGAAAAGATGGCCTACTTAAAGTAAGGGTGACCATCCTGTGACTTCTGCGGGATAATGCAGCTGGATGCACAGCTGGACAGGGTAGCCTCAAGCCTTTGTCTTCTTGTCTAGGAACTGGGGAGAAGGCTGGGGCTTTGTGCCTTCCGACAGAGCCCTGGTCTTTGTGGATAATCACGATAACCAGCGGGGGCACGGGGCTGGTGGAGCTTCGATTCTAACCTTCTGGGATGCCAGGTAAGAGATGCCGTTGTGTGGGTGATGCTGCTTTTGTGGGTTTTCTCCCTGGCATGATGGCCCTTTCCATGTCTCATTACTTTTGGTCTTACAGGCTTTACAAAATGGCAGTTGGTTTCATGCTGGCTCATCCATATGGATTCACGCGGGTGATGTCAAGCTTTCGTTGGCCAAGATATTTTGAAAATGGACGGGTAAGTTTACAAAAACGAAGATCAATTCGCTGTTCATAAGGATCCAAAGAGAGCCAGTGAATCAGTCAAGTCTGGTTAAGCTTGTAAATCTTAAATGATTTCTGTGTCCTGTGCTGTTCTACGTGTTGGAAATATAGTGTTATCTCTAGCTTTCCTCTCCAGTCAGTATCTCCGCATTTTCAGTACGAATGGTAAAACTTCTCTTTTAATGAAAGGATGTTAATGACTGGTATGGACCACCAAGCAACTCGGATGGATCAACGAAATCTGTTACAATTAATGCAGACTCCACCTGTGGCAATGACTGGGTCTGTGAACATCGCTGGCGTCAAATAAGGTAGGGCGCTGTGGAGAAACATTCAGCAAAAGCAGTTAATTTTGCATCATGTTCCTTGTTGCTTTAGAGCTCTTACAGTTACAGCAACAGCCATTCTTTGCACCTCCAGGAACATGGTTATCTTCCGTAACGTGGTGGATGGTGAGCCTTTCTCAAACTGGTGGGACAACAACAGCAATCAAGTGGCTTTTGGACGTGGTAATAAAGGATTCATCGTCTTTAATAATGATGATTGGTAAGTCGTGGGGTTGAAGAGGCTGTGGGATGGCGGCTCTAGAGAGAAGCACAGTGCCTCAAGAGCAATCTGAAACAAAGATGATGTGCTGGGAAGGGGAATGTCTTTGCAATAGAACACAATCAGGTGAAGGAGATGTGATAACACAGAAGCTAAGGCTTAGGGATCTGAAGTGAGTATCCGAAGGTGTAGAAATGGCCTGTTAGTGTTTTTGGTCTGCTAGTCATATTCTCTCTCTCTCTGTCTCCCTCTGAGAAACTATGGCTGTGGCTAGAGTAATGCCCACAGGTTGGAGTAGTAGCAGTTGAAGTTTTGGCAGCTGTGAGTGAAAAGGGAACTCTCACCTCTCTCATGCCACCCAATCTGAATGGGCTGGACAGTCACAGTTCTAATTACTGCTAACAGCGTGTGTCCTGCTGTGAAGCTCAGTGAACCATTTGATTTTGTCCCATACTACCTTTTTGATGACTGGTGGTATCCCTACAGCCTGAGTTAGGTTCCTGTGCTTGCTTGCAACCCCCATTAGTCTAGAGGGCGAAAAGGAGAGGGTAGGGGGTGATACAGGGGGTAAACCGAGAACTCTCTCCCATTCAGTTGCCCTTCAAAGTAATGGACTAGCATCAGATTCGGAAGTGCTTGAGGCAGGTTGAAATACCTGTTTTGAAAACCCAGCATAAAGAGCATTCACCTGTTTTCACTTAGGCAAATGCATGTGAATTTGCAAACCGGACTGCCTGCTGGTACCTACTGTGATGTTATTTCTGGACAGAAGGAGGGCAACAGATGTACTGGAATACAGGTGTATGTTTCTGGTGATGGCAAGGCCAATTTCCAGATTAGTAACTATGCTGAAGACCCATTCATTGCAATTCACGTTGATGCTAAATTGTAGCTCAAGCAAAACATGTTTCTGCTCTTGGTCTGTATGTATGCAATATCTCTGACTATGCAATCGCCTTGTATTCAAGAATGAGCGAGTCTCTGGGTCTAGCAAATAATAAATGGGCTTTAAATGAAAGAGTAATGCTTCTTCTCTTAATGGATTGGATTGTGACTATCTCACGTCACACTTAGTGGCAGGGCAATGGTAGGTTTTAAGGATGTGCTGGCAATGTGACACTGTGCTTCCCAGATTGCAGGAACACCAGGGAAAAAAGCCTGGGTAAGTTAAAAGGGCTTATTTCCAAGGCCGATACATGCACACGCATCATGTGGTGAGGAGTAGCCACGTTGTGGCCAGTCAGCTGCTAGCTGTGTGTATCGACACAAAAATGAGATGCCTTTCTGGTGACAAACCAAACAAAGCGTCTGGCTTGGCAGACCCCAGTGGCCTGCTCCAAGCTCACCTTCACGGTGGCTATTCCAAAGGTATATGTGAAGCGAGATGTGTGTCCGGGCATCGCTTAGTCATTGTGACAGTGGCATAAGCACAGCACCATCTCCACGGTGCGTTACATTTGACAGTTCTGTAATATCTCGCGTAATTATGGAGCCTGAGCACAGACTGGGCAGTTTCCACAGTTTTGCCGTCAGCCATGAGACAATCCCCAGATAAATGTGAGCACGCCACCGTCACTTCAAAGCAAAATGCCTCCTTGGGAGAAAACACTTGGCGTGACCCAGTCTGCCAAGGCAATTACAAAAGGCATTGCAAGAGTTACTGTTTCTGAGAGCAAGGTCCATTTTGAAAGGCTGTTTCCCTTTTCTGGAGGGAGGGAGAGAGGAGGGAGGGAGGGAGGGAGACAGGCAGAGTGTGTGGTTGTGTTGGGGAGGGATTGGCTCAGACTGTGCTCAAGGGTTCAGGGCGTTTGGCAATGTAGTCCTGGTGGGGGAGCATGAAGAAAGGCCGTGTCCCTGGCCCAGGGCTGGACCTACCATCTCCCTTGGTTGGGGTGGCTACAGCCACCTTGCTGAGGGCAGAGGGCCTGCTGGTCAACAGTGGCCTTTGGATCTTCTCGCTGGAAAGGTGTCCAAGACCGGGGAGCCCCACGTGGACGGAGTGAGGAGGAGAGGCTGGTTTGCAGCAGCAGTTAATAGCCATTGCAAGCCTGTCTTCCGCCCCGGGATCAGATCGGGGAGGCCTCCCGCACCTTTGCAACAGCCTGGCGCCGCCTGCTCCTTCTCTCTTTCTGGGTCAGCATAGCCCTGTCTGTGGGAGCTGTGCTGGCAGTGAGCTACAGCCCTGGGAAACCAGGTGATGCTATGTTAGCTGTCGTTCAGAGATGACCTGACCCGGCATATTACACTCGGTCTAGCCATAAAGATCGCCGTTGTTTTCTCAACCCCCTCCAGCGGCTGTGGCAAATGACTGACCTGATGCACATGGCCCCGAGAAGTCCATGAATGAACAGGAGGCAAGAACGTGCCAAATAGGGAGAGGGAGACGTCTGTGCTTGCAAACACTTTGGGATCCAATTTTCGTTGATGCTGGAAGGCAGTGAGTATTTTGCCGGCTGACGCCATCGCAGGTTGAGCCTTAGCTCTGCATCTGATGCTGGAATTGAATGCAGTACGGAGGCAGAAATCACGAGGCAGTCTTACTAGGTGGAAGTAAAACGCTGCTTGGACTGAGACGTTGACTGCTGTGAAAGGACCAGGCTTGAACCGCAGGTTTGGGGGGGAGTGGGGGTGGGGAGGACTTTTAATTTTACGGAGGCAGTTTTGGCCCAGTGCTTTACAGTGAGGCACGAGACACTTACGGAAGTAAGCAGCGTTGCCATCCAGAACAACAGCACGTCTTTTAGATGGGTTGTGAAGCCCTGAGGTACAGTCAGCTTTCTTCCCGGTCTTCAAGTCATTCCCAGAATTATTATAATTAGAAAAATGTCATCATCATTTTCACTGCTCCATTTTATACAGAATAGGTGTCAGGAACAGCTATGCCAGTGCGGAATGAAAATCTGAAACATTTTGGGGTCTTTTATCCTGTTAAAGTACAGCATTTTCCAGGGCCAAGCAGGATGTCTAATTCATTTGTTGAAGT
>NW_020448953.1:0-1042 GCF_003343035.1 Apteryx rowi
AAGAAATTAGCTACTAAATTAATTAAGAGGGTGGAGACAGAAATAGTGAGTTTCATTGACTTCATTAGAGGTGTCTGTGAGCAGCTGGTGCCTGTACTCATTTTTCCTTGGCTCCCTATGTAGTCAACAGAGACAAAGAGAGAGCTCTAGAGATGGGATCCTCCCAAACCATAATTGACAGGTGAAAGAAGTGTTACCAGTCTCTTCCAGACACTCTTCTCTCTCTCTCTGCACTGACAAGATGGGAGGAAGCTAACTTGCTCAAACCAAAGTGCCCAACTTCTAAAATATAACCCTGCTTAGTATTTTTTTGTTGTTGTTTTTCCAGACCCTTCCTATTTCAAATAATCAAAAGGACAACCTTTAAGTTCTTTAAGATGAGAACATTTCCCCCTTCCCCTAAAGGGAAAGCAAGACATTTAGGTCAGGACATTTAATAACAATGTTTCCTCAATGCTTCTGGAGAAACAGAGAGGAAAAAGATGTGGAAGAAAGCAGGGGATTACAGAAGACATGCTCAGTACTGGCTTGTTTTGAAAGCAACAGCCTCACAGAAGTTCCAAGTCAAAAAAGGCAAGGACTGAAAAGTAGAAGGAATAACTTTCAAAATACTTATCTACGTGGATGGACTGGCATCTGCAGATACTAGTAAGCACTTTTGCTGGGAGATTAGGTTGGCTTTTGAAACACAGATGTGATGGATGTTTGCAATAGGTCGAAGTGAACAGGGAATTTCCCAGGCATGGCATGAAATAGTTCACAACCTCTTTACAATACTGTGTTTGTGAGAAAGAATCCTTAGTGAGTGGCTGGAAAAAGTAGAAAGAAGACAGTAAAATCTCTGAGGCCTCTCAATGAAATGTGAAGCAGAGAAATCAGGGTGTGATGAATGGCTGAGAGGAATATTTCTGTCTGTGTTACATAGGAAGCAAACAAGGGAGCAAAGAAGGAAGGATCTACCCTCCCATCGAGACTGTGAAATTCTCACACTTGCTTCTTCGTGCTCCTGTCTCAGCAGGATGTACTGAAATTGGGCATGGGA
>NW_020448953.1:3191-4438 GCF_003343035.1 Apteryx rowi
AAGGGAATTCTACAAGGGTGAACTCTTTTTAGGAAAACTGGGTCCAGTTCATCTCTGCAGCCCATCTCCTCACATGGGACCCCAAGGAAGCTATGGTGTTTTGGGTGACCAAAGCTCAGCCCAGCAGAGCACTTGGGCACTCTTGGGCAGCTCAGTCATCTTGCTCCAGGTGGGTCCTTGTGCACCACAGTGCGCAACATTATTTGCAGTACTTTTAACCTTATTGAAAGAGAAGATTTTAAAGTTCTATTTCATCATACTGTGAGCTGAGTTTTGCTGATAGAGAATACATACAGCTAACTGTTAAATCTACAGATATTGTGCCCATAAAGGGAAACACTTGGTCTTTCAAGCAAAAAATTACAACTGACTTCCAACAGATAAACCTCTCCTGCTTATAATCTCATCAAGTTCACATGTACGTAGAACACTCAAAGACAACAAAACCCCCAAACCACCTTTTTAAATCAGGACACCTTTTGAGTATACTTTCTTTTTATCACACCAGACACTAAGCCTTGAACTATGGCAAGGAATTCCCTCTACTTTGAATCTACATATATTCTGAATTTTAACAAATCTTAAGAAATTGTCCTAACTTAAAGGAAGGCAAATAAACCCCATCCTTGCCTCTATTTATACATTTTCTGTTATGGGGGGTTTCTTTCTGAATAGCCTACTGTAAAGCAGAGGAGCAGTAGAATTTTACATTAAAATATTTAGAGTTTACACCTAACCTCTCCAAAGAAATACAGCTGCTTCTAAGGAGACAATTATAAAAGCCCAATGGTAGAGAGCCCACTTAAGAGCCACCAGTGCCAACAAATTGCATATTATGCCAACGGATTAAGTAATGCCACTGTTTAGACTCTGTACAAGAGCAGGGAGGAGAACATTTCACAGTCAGCCAGTTGCTCCTCCTCTTCAGTAGATTCCTGGGCAAAATGTTCCTCATCATCATCAGCGGAGGATGGGGAGTCACTGCTCTAGACTGCCTGTTTCCATCTGCAAGCATTTCAAAGGCAGTAACAAAAACAACATTAGGTCACATTGTCACATCAAAAATCTGCATGTACACAAAAGATCAGCATATAGTTCTACAATGCAGAAAACAAGGAAGGATCACTGGAATCCAACCATAAAGGTCTACTTGTTTTCACAAGAGRCCCATTCTATTTTAGGCCTGTATCTGTCAGTCTAAAAAGAGATGAGAAAATGGATGCATATTTTAATACAAGAAGAAAACC
>NW_020448954.1:0-996 GCF_003343035.1 Apteryx rowi
GGCTCACTGGACATAATAATTCGGGTAGTGGTTCAGTTTCAAATACCTTTGTAACTTCCTCCTGGCCAACAGGGAGGCGAGGGGCAATGTGACCTGYACCACCCTTCTGAAGTACCTGGAAAGARAGGGAAAGATGTCAAGGGCTGGTAAAAGAAAGCATCACTATTGCAGACATACAAAAGGAAGGAGGTGTTGGAAGSGGTATGTRAATACAGAGCCACCACRCCATAAAGCACTTTTGCTTCCAGCAGATAACACTTGCCAAATAAACAGGACATTCAGAACATCTYCTGAAAGYYGTTTCCTCAGCTCTTGTCCTGGCAATTATCGGGGAAAATGTCCCTCACCAAGGGGACAGAGTATGATCTGTAACTTGTGAGTGAGATACAGCATTCAGACAACTCCAGGGTGCCCTCTCCTGGGAAGCGTTGCTACAGCAAGCATAAGAAAAGCTCTACTTCACCTGCTCTAGGAGAGCAAGGAATAAAAAAAAAACCAAACGAAAATGGCTTCAAATGAAAGTGAAATGCTGTTTTCTTACTGGTTTTGTTTTTTTAAAGGACACGGTTGAACCCACGCCTTGGATTTGAGGACCAAAACGATCCAGGCCTAGAAGCTGGCCTCTTTAAAGCCTTTCCTTCCCTAGCTTGTGCCAAAGTTACGCTGAAGTGCAAGAATAGCTAAAGCCACATTTTGACCACGTGGGTGGCCTGACATGGACTGGGTACTTGGAGAAGAGCAGGCAGTGGTATTTACATACTGGAACAGGAAAATAAGCCTATTTATAGTGCAAGAAACGGATTGAAATAAAAGCTCTCACTCACCAAAAGTGCCCCACAGCGAAACGGGCTTCAGAGCAGACGGAGCTCCAAGCAGATCTGCTCCACCTCTGCTCCTCCACTCTGCTACCCTAGGACCTTCCTTTTCGGTCTTTCCAGCGAGTTTTGTTTTAGAGATAAAAAGCAAAAACATTCTTCTAAGATAAGTGTATATCCT
>NW_020448954.1:2931-4564 GCF_003343035.1 Apteryx rowi
TTTTTAAGCTGCCTTAGTGCTATCATAAAGGTCTTTTCATGACAGTTGAACCACTCTCTTGAGAGCAGATAGCCACGCTTGTTTTGAACTGGCACATTTTATTAGTCCTGAAGAGTTAAGAAGGAGTCTTTGAGCTGTCGTAGCAATGCAAGAGCATGGGCTGCGCTTGCCCCAGGAAAGCAGAACCAGCCACTCTGCTGCTTATGGCTCCACTTTGCTGTTTCTCTGCTGCATTTAGAGCAGGACCTGCTGTAGGAAGCAATTTTTCCAGCCTTCAGGTAGGGATTTTGACTTTAACCATGCTCAGTGGAGAGCAGAGCTGGTGGAAAGAATGTGGTTATCTTCATCAATTGCTCTCAAAGCAAACAAGGATTTTATCCTTCACGCCAAAGCCTCGTTCTCAACAGAATGATCTTTGTGTTTCGCCGGACCTTGGGCAGTGTGAACCTCCAGAAACTCCCATTTCTTCTTCTATACCTTTGCAGGAGCACCAAGCTGGCAGGGACTGCCTCAGGTAAGACAGGCCTCGGGTAAGATAGCATTGCAAATTGCAAATCTATGTTTCTTAAAAAAAAGAAAAAAAAGAAAAAGAAAACAACAACAACAACAACAACCCAGAAAAGGATTACCAAACAATTGAGAGGCAAAGGGGGCTCAAAAAAACTACAGGGAAACAAAAACCTACTCAGTTATTGGCAAACGACTGACTAGCCACCTAACTCTCTTTGCAAACACAGTAAAATACAGGAAGAGAATAAATGGGATTTGATAAACATTTCAGTTCCTCTATCTGGGTATGATAGGATGGGCACGTCCGCAGCTCAGCTGAAGTTCTTCTTCAGCAATGAGGGACCCCTTATTCTGCCTGCAGAAGCCCTGTGGTGGTAGAAAGGGTGGTCGGGTGTTGCTTTTGCTGATCATTGTATTAGGTACTTGAATTCAAGTTTGCAGGATGGAGTTTTAGAAGAGAGRCGCTAAGGGGATGTAGAGAAAGGATTTTGAGCAATTTTGGCTGATATGTATTCAGATTAGTCTGGAGGCTGAAGCCTCAGCTGAAAAGAAACCCTCTCCYGGAGAATACCTGGAGCGAGGAGAGGSATTCCAGAAGGGATGAGGGTCTGWTAGYGTCYGGTGGAGGCAAAGGAGCATGAAGAGACAGAGCTACTGGTCAGGGCTGGGATGTAGCTGGTTTGCCTGTGTTGTGCTATAGCTGCGAGGCATTTCTGCTAGGAAGGGGAATGACGCCGAGAGGTTTTAGTTGTCAGAGCGTACAGCAGGACCATCCTGCAGTGTTTAAATGTGTCTGTGGGATTGCTTGTCCTCACTGATGACAACAGCTGAGAGCTACACAGAGTCCCTTGGAAAGCAGGTGAGAAGGGAGAAGCTGCTGCAGTCTCCTGGGAGCAGAGAAACAGCCCGTACACTGCCTGTTCAAAGAGCTAAAACAACAACAAAAAAAGCTGTTAGCAAAGCAGCTGGGGTTGCTGGAGTCACTCCAAGGGCAGAGTGGCACMGGYCWCACTAGCACAAGGCACGGCGTGCTTTGTGGGAGAGGAGCAACGTGGCAGGCAGCTAGCCCAGGTAGCCCAAGCAGCAGGCACCTGCTCTCTCAGAGGGGAAGATCGCCCCTCTG
>NW_020448955.1:0-1150 GCF_003343035.1 Apteryx rowi
CAGCCCAGGGCCTTCCAAACCAGAATGAGATGCCCAGATTGACTCATATGAATGAAATCCTGAACCATGGGTGAATGACCTCCCTTCTTGTCCGCTTCTAGGTGTCCTGCCTAGTTAAGACATGGAAATATGGATTTCCAGGGTGCAATGTTTCCACCTCTCATAGATAACCATCCTCTGATGAAACAAGTGACAATGCTGTAATTGGTCTCTCTGTATTGTTTAGAGAGGGACCATCAGTGATTATTTTAGTTAATTCCAGTGAACATTTCCCAGGAGGAGGGAGCACAAGGGACAGAAAAAGTCATGAGCTCAGCTGGGCCTCTGTACCTGAGTGAGGCCAGGCTCTTGGGATGGAGGGAGATTATGGCAACCAGGCAGCACTGCCCAGAGCCAGCTGTGTGCAGGAGCAGCTCCTCTGCAAAGAGCAGCGGGGCTCCGGCAACTGCCTGCTGCTGCTGACATGAGAAGAGAGAAGACAGAGAGAAGTGCAAGGCAGTGTGGAGTGGGAGGACAGAGGAGAGCTCACTGTGAGAGAAGTCTTCACAGCCCTGAGCACAGTAAGTCTCTGTCTGCAGGGCAATGCTGTAGAGGTTCCTGGAGGGATCTTCCAAACCTATTTCATCCCATGACTGATAGGTTTTTTAAGGATCGCTCTCCTTTGCAGAGGAGGGGGAGACACTTCCGAGCAGGGATCCCCTACCACACTGTCACAGGGACAGGGCATGCTGCTACTTTCTCCCAAGGTCGGCTGCAGGGCTGTGAAGCTGGGATGTGGACCCAGATCTGCGCAGGGCTGTGATTCAGAGCAGTGTCCCTGCACCACAGAGGAAAGTGAAAAAAACGCTGCTTGAAAGAGAAGGAGCTTTACTTCCAGGGCTTTCAGTTTCCTAATGCTGGCAGGGAGAAAAAAGGAAAGAGTTTTGTGGTTTGGCAAGGAACTAGGACTCGCTGACCTTCCCTCTCAGAGATCAGGAGGTCTGTGAGAAAGCTCAGCAAACCCTTTCAACCCCACCTCCACCTACAGCAGCACCAGCAGCACCTTTATGGACTTATCAGGGCTAATGTGACCTGCTCCTTAGGACCTGTGAGCACAGAGATGCCCTGGACAGTGCCCTGATCTGGGAGGTTTCTGCAGGGCGGAACTGTG
>NW_020448955.1:5480-6521 GCF_003343035.1 Apteryx rowi
CAGGCATCCCTTTTTTGAATCTGACCCAGAGACCATGTTGAAGCAGGAAGCCAGGCTTCCCCCTTCATCAGCAGAGATGCAGAACCTGAGAGCCCACTAGTCTGAGCTCCTTCGGATGCCCCCAGTGCAATGCAGAGAGTTTSCTTTTGCAGGGTCTCTTTCGGCACTAACACTGAGGGAGTTCAGGAGCACAGGGTCAGGCTCCGATGAGTACAGGCGGGGTGAGACCATGGGTCCCGTGTCCATTAGGAGAGCTCAGCTCCCCTGGCCACAGTCAGAGTGTGATCTCACACCCCTCTCCTGTGAGGGTGGCAGCCAAGTGTCACCACAGGCTGGTCCCTTCCCTCTCTGGCGCTCCAACACTACAAGTGAAGGAGGAGTGGAGGGGAGGGGAGTCAGGCAGCAGCTTGTGGGGACAGACCCTGTGCTTGACGGTATCATCCCCCCACTGCCACAGCAAGCATTTCCTCACTGCAGCCTTCCCGTGGGGGCTGCAGCTTTCCTGGAGACACATCCCCACACATCAGTAGGACTTTCTCTTTTTAGAGTTGTTCCTCCTGTTCATTTCCATGCTGTCTTTCTGTGCTCTATTCTGTGGATATGGCCCCGGAGTTCTCATAACCTGGTGGTGGTAGGGTTGTGTTTCTATGTTCATGTGTCCTGAGAAATCAGGCAGGACCAGGCACTGGGCACCCTTATGCCAGACCTGGCCTCCAGAATAACATTTCCATAATAAAAGAAGATGTCCCCTGTGAGGTGCCTGAAATCTGGCCTTTCTTCAGAAGCTGGAGTCAGAAATACACCCAAGGGATTGCACCACAAAAGGGCCTGCTACTCTGCTTGTGAACACCATGGGACGCGGGGAAAAGCTCTGAGTCTCTGTGTGATTTGTTAGGGACCAAGGGCTGCATTCAGATCTCATTTCTCCATGACCAGTGCCAGTGGAGATGGGGAATGGTCTCTGAGTTGTCTGCCTGGGGCTGTCCCACAGGTGACAGTGCTGACAAGAGATGCCCATCCTTCTGGAGGGGAATCTGAGCC
>NW_020448956.1:0-1081 GCF_003343035.1 Apteryx rowi
TGAATTTCTCTCTCCCTTGTGCTTCCTCCTCCTGGGACACGGTCACTGAAGTAGACTGAAAGAATCACCTATGGGCCTTTTCTAAAGAGTGGAGAGAGACCCATTCCAGCATTGCAATTTGTCTCATCAGACAATCGTCATCTAAGACACATGGAAATGTCCCAGTCTGGAGGACCCTATTCCCATCTCTTAAGTAGGCAGGACACCTAGGAAAGGGGCAAGAAGGGATTTCAATTCTCCATGGCTCAGGTATTGCTTCAGAGGAGTAGAACATCTCGGTGGCCCTGTGTATGGATGCGAAGGCTTCCATAAATGCGCCTGGCTTCCCTGGGTGACTTAGGGTGTGGGTTCACCTCCTGGTAACTCTGCTGTGGTGCAAATTCCTCCTCCCACAACTGCTGTTACTGCCAGCCCCCTCAGCAAATGCTATTGTGCCCCCTCCTTTCCTAGAAGGTTGCGGTGCCATACAAGACGAGGGCAAGACCCTTATAATAAATGCCAGCATCTCTTGGGTGCCTTTGTGTGAGTGCCCCAAAGCGTCCGTAGCTTGACCTGAGGAAGTGTCAGAGCTCTTGGGCTGCTGGCTCTGGGAGGGGTGAAGATGTGCCCAGAGCCAGGTTGCCCATGGCACCCAGCCCTCAGTGCTCTGTGGAGCCAGCTGTGGAGCGCGGATTGCTGCTGCAGAGCCTGCGCAGCCAGGACAGCTGGCATTTCAGCAGCCGTCCAGTGTGGGGCTGCCTCATTGCTTGGGCCTCATTTCAAAGCCTCTGCACCCTTTCTCCCTTCACAGGGGCTCCTTGTCCAAGTAACTAAAGGGAAGGAAGGAGGTTCCTTTGGGCTCAGGAGGCTTCAGGACTCTCAATTCTTTCTCCGTTGTATCTGTAACTTTTGTATTACTAAGCAAAAACCCCATCCGCCCATGCCTAGCTGGATGTTCCTGAAGGGATGGGGGTAGAAAGCAGCAGCCTGCTGTGCCCAAAGAAAGCAGGATCCTTCCCTCTGAAAACAATAGCATCGCCCAAGGAGCCACCTCTGTCCCTGCCTCAGCTTGTGCTGCTCATTTGCACAGGCCTTGTGAGCC
>NW_020448956.1:3164-4481 GCF_003343035.1 Apteryx rowi
CACTGGACAACTGGAGAAAGATTGACAGTACCGTAGGGTTAGAAAAAAAGAAGCTAGTGACCTTGTGCCCCTCTTTACCCAGGAGGGCAGCCCAGCTGAACAGTGGCCACCGCAGGGGACTTTGGACCAACAAGAACTAACCTTTTTACAACATCACCTAGAAGACAGATTTCCGGGACAAATGCATTATTGGTATGTATGGGATAACTGGGTATTCGCTAGAAAAAAGGAGACGTCTAAAAACGAGAGGAAAGTTTCTTCCCAGAATACTGGAAGTAGTGCAGCTGCTAAAACGCTTGTGGAAACCGCTCCACCCTATGCACTGCCATCTGTTTCAACTTCTCTATACTGCCCCTTGCCTTCCACCTCTGCCTTTCAAGCCCCTTTGCAAGTCGTTCCTGTGCCGGGAGCGGCCCTGCCACATCAGGACAGGGTACCTCAAGTAGCTACAATGCGAGTTTACGAACCCTGGGTGCCCCAAGATTTGATTGCATGGAGTCCACAAACTCCCAGGCTTAGAGACAATCTGGAAAAGGTTTTGCAAGAAGTAAGGGAAATATTTCACACATATGACCCCACTTGGGGAGATGTGCAGATGCTTCTTGAAGCCCTATTCACTCCCGACAAGAAACACGTGATTCTAGAAGTGAATTGTCGTTGGGCTGAAGAGGGAGGAGTGGCAGCCACCCGAACAGCATGGCCAGCTGTGGATCCCAGATGGGATCATAATATAGAAGCAGATTATCGGCAGTTACAATTAGCTAAACAGGGTATAGAGGAAGCTATATGTTTGGCCGGACAGAGAACTGCAAATTGGTCTAAGATCCGGGAGTGTCAACAACAAATTGACGAACACCCCTCGGCATTTCTGTCCAGATTGTTTAAGCAAATTAGAGTGTTCGGGGGAGGGACTGACCCAGAGGCAGAGGCTAACAGGCTCCTAGCAGTTTCTACTTACGTAGACAAAACATCTCCAGATATAAAAAATATTTCTCTTTGCATGTTCCCGATCAGCCAGGAAAATCCATGGACGAAATAGTGTGCTTGGCTACCTTTGTATATAATGGAAGGGAGGAGAAAAAAGCTAAGGAGAAGCAGCGACAGAGAAAAGAGGAGGTCAGTATGCTGGCGGCAGTCCTGAGAGATGGAATTCCAGGGAACTGGGGTAGAGGCCGAGGAAGCCTTGGGGGAGAAAGGTGGAGTCAGAATGTATGAGACAGGCAACCAGGATTGAGAGGACCCTGCCATTATTGTGGGGAGCAAGGTTAGCGTTAGGTTAGGTCCTGTTATTCCACAGGAGGCAGAAAGGAGTATCCC
>NW_020448957.1:0-347 GCF_003343035.1 Apteryx rowi
CTGCATCTTCGAGGTCTGCAGCTCTGGAGGGGACCCACAGGCTCTGTGCCGGGCGCTGGAGACCTACGCGGCCGCCTGCGAGGAGCACGGAGTCGCCGTTACCGGCTGGAAGGAGGCAGCGGGTTGCGGTGAGCTCGGCCGGTTGGGTCCCAGAAGACGTTTGGGGAGGTGGACGGGTGCCCACGTGGGAATTCCCACCTTGCTTTGAACGCTCGGCAGATGCCACCTAACTCGATCCCATCAACGTGGCTCCCGTTGGTGACATGAAACCGGGTTAGGATCCCAGTAGCCACCCAAAAATAGCATTTTCCTCTTCCCACCCCCAATTTATCCCCTCCCGGTGTCCC
>NW_020448957.1:3407-4466 GCF_003343035.1 Apteryx rowi
TGGTGGCCACTTTGGTCTTCACCCCGATGCTTTAGGGGTGCAAATCCAAGCAGTTCTTGACGTTCTCCTCCCATTTTTCTCGCAGGCCCCGTGTGCCCCCGTAATTCGCACTACGAGCTCTGCGGGACCGGCTGCCCGGCCACGTGCCGGGGGCCGGCGGCCACCGAGCCTTGCGACACACCGTGTGCCGAAGGTTGCTTCTGCGACGCCGGCTTCGTGCTGAGCGGGGACGAGTGCGTGGCGGCGGGCGAGTGCGGCTGCGAGCACCGGGGCCGCTACTACAAGCTGGGCGAGGACTTCTACGCCGGGCAGTCGTGCCGGGAGAGGTGCCTCTGCCAGCCCGGCGGCGCGGTGGCGTGCCGGGAGACCTCCTGCGGGCCCCACGAGGAGTGCCGGGTGGAGCRCGGGGCGCTGGGGTGCCACGCGGCGGGCTACGGCAGGCTGGTGGTGGCGGGCGACCCTCACCACGTCACCTTCGACGGGCGCGCCTTCCACCTCCGGGGCTCCTGCACCTACGTCTTGGCTCGCCTCTGCAAGACGGACCCTCGGTTGGCCAACTTCTCGGTGCTGCTGGAGAACCACRGTTCCGGCCGGGCCAAYGTGGTCCTCATGAAGAAAGTGGTCGTCTCCGTCCATGGCTACACCGTCACCATGGAGCGGGGACGGACGTGGGAGGTCACGGTGAGTCCGGGTGCACCTCTTCCACCATCAGCACGCGCGCGTGAAGCCCACCTCATCCTAAAATAGTCCATCTCTTCCTTTTGGGACAGATGAACGGCGAGCACTACACGCTGCCACTGGCCACGGGGGACAACAAGCTGCGGATCAGCCAGGAAGGGACCAACATGGTCCTCGACGCCGCCTCCGGTCTCCAGCTCCTCTACAACGCGGCCTCCTACCTCCTGGTCACCATCCCCAGCAGCTACCAGGGCCGCGTGTGCGGCTTAGGAGGCAACTACAACGGCGAGAAGGACGATGACTTCCAGCTGCCCAACGGGGCCATCACGCAGAGCATGGAGGAGTTCGTGGCCTCCTGGAAGGTCCCCACCGAGGACGCAA
>NW_020448958.1:0-1092 GCF_003343035.1 Apteryx rowi
AGTTATTTCAGCTAAATTAGAAATACAATTACATCATTTTGCTGTGTGAAATTCATTACTTAAACAAAAAGAGTATGTTAAATGAATATTTACTTCTTCTGCATCATTGAATACCCCAGGAACTTCCATCATCTTCATGTCATCCACTGGTTTATAATACTGCTTCTGTGGGACTTCTACAAAGTTGCACCTTCAAGGGCAAAGAAAAGCAAGTGTGAAAAAARGTTTGGAACAATAAATATAAGCAGTAGCACATCTTAATATAGAATGCACATAACGACAGAGTCAAATCGACACTTAGCCAGGTTCCTGCCCGACCTGCACGAAACTCCGCCGCTCTCCCCCTTAGTTTAACCTTGTAGTTAAACTAAGCCTAGAGCAAGCGAAAACCCCAGCAGCTGATGAAAAGGAGTTGCCTCCCGCCAAGGGGCCTTTAGGCTGCCTGAACACTCCCTCACTAGAAATCCCATTGTGCCGCTTGTAAAGGAGCAGCTCCCCGTCTGCTTCTGTCTTCCTAGCTGTTCACTGCTTCTTAAATGCTCCGGAGAGCTAATTGGGGGCAGCAGGCTACAGCGGCTCAGCAGTCGTCTTCCTTGCACTCGAACGAGTTGCAAGGGGGTTAGTGCATAAAATATGGATGAAAGAGAGAGAGAGGGAAGGCGGAGAAGGGAGCAGGGCTATGTGGGATGAGGCTCAGGACAGCCTTTCCCTTGGTGGGGGGGGGGAAGCCTGATCCTGGGGCCATTTTGGGGTGTTTWTAGCTTCTGAGCAAAAACAGGAAGAATATCGACTCTTGAACAACTGCCAGGAACAGCCGCAAGCGTTGCACCGTAGACATGTCCCTCCAACGGCCTTTTGTTTCAAGAAAGTAGAAATGTTTCAYTTGGCTTCTTGAATAAAATAGTAATTACAAAAACACCGAAACGAAAAATTTCCAACAGTAAAGTCTCCCCTTTTTTCTCCCCAAATGAAACTTTTAAACATGCTCCACTCAAACTCACAAAGAACCGTGTATCCCCCACGATCTGTTTGGCAGAGAAACGAGTTGTCAGGATAAAGAAATGGCCCCGTGCTATGGAGCAGCAGAGAAAA
>NW_020448958.1:3698-4694 GCF_003343035.1 Apteryx rowi
CGGCAGTACCGGCTGGCCGTGGCCACGGCCCTCACCATGCTGCTGCTGCAGGGGCTCGTGCTCTGGAGCTCCGCTGGCCTCGACGAGGAGGGCCTRGCCGAGGTACACTGGGGGGCTGCGCCGGGGGTGCTGGGCCTGGGCCTGGGGAGCAGTGAGGGGGCCCAGGGGGAAAGGGACGCCCTCTGCACAGGGCAGCTCTGGGGCCGAGTGGCGGCAGCTGCTTTGCCGTGGCACAGCTCTTTGCTGCCTCACAGACAAACTAATGGCTGAGTGTCTTTGCTGCATCGCAGACTAGCAAACTACTGCATCTGTTTGCTGCCTTGCAAACTAGCAAACCACTGCGCCTGTTCGCAGCCTCGCGAACAAACTAAGCGCTGAGTCTCTTCGCTGCCTTACAAACTAACTAACCACTGTGTCTGTTTGAATCACCCACATCACGTTCGAGTCACCCATGTCACTCCCACATCACGTTTGAATCACCCACATCACACCCATGTCACATTCGAATCACCCATATCACTCCCACATCACATTTGAATCACCCACGTCACTCCCACTTCACGTTCGAATCACCCATGTCACACCCATGTCACAACCATATCACGTTCGAATCACCTACGTCACTCCCACATCACGCCCACGTCACATTCAAATCACACGTCACGTTTGAATCTCCCATGTCACACCCATGTCATGTTCGAATCACCCATGTCACACCCCCACCACACCCACATCACGTTCGAATCTCCCATATCACACCCACGTCACGGTCGAATCACCCATATCACTCCCACATCACATTCGAATCACTGATGTCACGTTCAAATCACCCACGTCACTCCCACTTCACATTTGAATCACCCACGTCACACCCATGTCACAACCACGTCACGTTCAAATCATACATGTCACATCCATGTCACTCCCACGTCACATTTGAATTATGCACATCACATTCGAATCACCCACGTCAAGTTCGAATCACCCACGTCACAC
>NW_020448959.1:0-4561 GCF_003343035.1 Apteryx rowi
GGCCATGTACATAAGCCATTGACTACAGGGGGTCGAATATCTCTTTTTCCTCTGACGATAGCCATCTGGAGGGAGGAGTGTTACCGTGTTAGGTTTAAGAAACATAAACCAGTACCTGGACATGCAAGTAGAGGCCAGCATAATATACTGAAAGGGATCTGTCCAGTGATAAGCCTTCCCCTTTTCATTGCCCTCTTTTTCATAGAATGTGTGATGGGTCATCCCAATAATCTCATTCCTGTATGATCTGCAGACATCCCTCAAAATCTTTACACTGTGCTGGCAGTAGTAACTCAGTTCCTTTTGCAAGTCAGAAATCTTCTCCTGATTAGCTATGCGCCATGCCAAGAATTGCTTTTCCTCTTCAAGCATCATGCTCTCTCCCCCATAATATTCCAGTGGTGGAAGAGGGCCCACATAACTTTGATTTTCAGCAGTGTTGAAAAAATGGGGGGAAAAAACTTTGCAGCCCTTGACACCCAAAGCTTGGGGAAGGCTGCCTAGTTTCATAGGTGAAAAATTTAAAAGGTCTATGAAATGTATGCTCCGGCTGGGTACCACTATGCACATGAGTTTGCCACCTTGGGAGATTAATTGCACATCCATTTCTTCTTTCAGAAGCTGACTAACAACCAAGTAGACATCATAGCTTTGGGCATTATGGCTAGGAAAGTGTAGCCCCAAAATTGTGTGTCCATAAACAACTGAATAAAGCCCAGGAGAGTCCCCTTTAAACTCTCATTRTCCTTCAGTTTTCCTTTCTGCCCCTTCTTCTTCATCTCAAGGGAAATCCAGAGCTAACTTCATGGCAAAAAAGCAGTTCAGGGRTATGTGTCCCAGTTTCTTGCACATATTCCCTGTCATAGATAACATAGCCCTGCCCTGCTTCTGGGTTTTTGACCATGGGTGTATGGGAAAATGCAGAAGAATGTTGAGGAGATAGGCGATGGAAGCTAGCCAGACCGTTCTGTGGGAAAAGGAGCATCAACAAGGCATGTTGACCCATAGTCACATGACTGAGCCTGTGCCAGTGTGGCACTAACACCTGGGTTTTCACTCCAGATTAGCAATGAGCTCAATGAGCTTACTGCACATGTGTATAGCACGTAAAAACCTCCTGTAGTGCCCCCCCCCCCGGCCTTCCTCTCCATAGACTGACACTCAGCGGTGCCAGGGACTCTGCCGCTCCATTATTGCCTCGACCGGGAAATCGCTGGGGAACCTCCGCTCAGACGCAGAGGTAATAAACGCTCAGTATCGACCATAGTGTGCCTTGTGTTTGTATATCCGTCCCTGCTGGGAGTCCAGGCGTTGCCCCCACTGTACCCTTATGTATACATAAACGTTTAATTAGCCCCCTTGGGACCAAGTCTTTTCATGAGCAAACAATTATCTTTCCTGAGCATGCCCCAGGAAGCTGAAAGTCATTCCAGAAGATGTTGAATCCCCACCCAGCCCTTCACAAAGACGTCAGGAATCATTTAAGTAGTAAGGGTTTGGCAGTTGTGTTCTCCTTGGAAAACAGTTCACCTCCCTTGCTGTTTGGAAGAGGTGGAGACAGACTTATGCTGTGACGTTCCCAGGGCACCCTTGACATGCTGGAAGCAGTGAAAGTGCAGCACATCCTTGAGGTATTGAATCCTTCTGCTTTCATAGTGTTAAGTGTGCTACACGCAGCATTGCAACTTCTTCTCATGAAGACCCCATATGCTTGAAAAATGCCGTGTTTTCACAGTTTTTGCATTCCTAAAATTAGGCAGTTCTGCAGAACACTGGTTCTCAGCAAAAAGGAACCAGTTAATAAATGTGATCCGCAGGATTTATAGGGCAGGCTCCTTTCTCAAAAACTGAGCAGAAGTTGGCAGAGGATTCTACACGAGCACTGGAGATTTGGAAGACAGTTCTTCAGCCCCCTCACAGTGGGAAGACTTTTCTGCACATTGCTTCCTTTTAAACAGCATTTCAGTTGACATGCACAGGATTTTTGAAAGTGAGTAATTTTGGAATCTTGTGTTTCCTTCAGAGCAGGATTCCTGTCATATGACTTCAGCCATGCACAGCTCCAATGCTTCTATATGAGCTAGGTGCTTAGACTTGCTTTGTGAGCCAGGGAGGAAAGAAGTCAATTCTGTGACATGATTGATGTGACTTGTTTCTGATGAGGCCTACATTAGTACCAAGTGAGATGCACTCTGAAATCAATATTCAGGACTTCCAATTAGATTATATGGAGACAATCACAGTGATGTATCTCGACAGGATTCTGTTTCCTGTATGGAGGTACCTCATGCCATTTGAGAAGCTCTTGGGTATCCAAATCATGTTCACAGGTCTGACTGGCACATTTGACATGGGACCTAGTCAAATGGGGGCAGGTTACCTAGGAGTAGGCAGAAGGAGGGAAGGTCACCTAGGGTCTTGACAGTATCCGAAATAACACTCTTTGCCTTTGTTTCGAACCCTGAATCCTGCCGCTGAAGTGAAGTCACAAAAATGTACATTAAACTTATGCGTGGGATCTGGCTCCTTCACATGCTGGGATTTGTCCAGTGACCTGTTTGTCTGAGCTTCTTGTTTGGTCTATGGAAATCTAGCCAATACTATCTACAGAGTCTAGAAGGTGGTTCATCTGACCAAAGGGAGGTTTCTCCARTTTGGGTGAGCTGAACAAGTTCTGACCTCAGAGAACTGTGTGCTGAGAGAAGGAGGGGGCATTCACTTCACCTCCCCTTTGAAGTCCAAAAGCAGCTGAGGAAGCTGAAGAAAATCTAGCAGCCTCCTGCTGAAGTCAATGGAGAGACACAGGGACCTCAGCAGGGCCATTCATCCCACGTGTTGTAGGCAGCTCTTTCAGACAAACAGATTTCTCTTCCAATCAGATAAACACCCTGTGCTTGCAGAGAGAAAGATCGCAATTTTAGAAACATGTTGCTGGTGAGATGGCTCCTATTCTCTGTCTAATGCTTACAGAAAACAACAAATAAGCTCTCACATGTTTTGCCAAGACACTTTGGGCTTTTACCGTGTGTTGCCACTGACAGATTAAATTCACCTTTCACTGTAACAGATCAATACATCTTTAGCACAAGATGTCAGTGGGCACCCTTGAATTCTGGAAATTCATATTTGTAAGTCCCATCATGAACACCTGGAGGGATGTTGATAGGATTCAAAATTTTCATGAAAAACATGAAAAAGAAACATTTAAAGACTGGGAAAGAAAGGACTTCCTATAATACCAAGTTAGTATCTACTTAGCAATAATTTCCAGCTAGGAAATGAGGAAGGAAATGATTATGAGTGGATGTTTGTAAGGGTACGGCAGGGGTGGCACCCGGACTCCCGGCAGGGACGGATACACAAACACAAGGCACACTATGGTCGATACTGAGCGTTTATTACCTCTGCGTCTGAGCAGGGGTATCCCCAGCGATTTCCCGATCGAGGCAATAATGGGGCAGGAGAGTCCCTGGCACCGCTGAGCGTCGGTCCATGGCGAGGAACGCCAGGGCGTGTGTGTGGGGGGCACTACAGGAGGTTTTTATGTGCTATACACATGCGCAGTAAGGACATTGAGCTCATTGCTAATCTGGAGTGAAAACCCAGGTGTTAGTGCCACACTGGCACAGGCTCAGTCACGTGACTGTGGGTCAGCATGCCCTGTTGATGCTCCTTTTCCCACAGAATGGTCTGGCTAGCTTCCATCGCCTATCTCCTCGACATTCTTCCACACTTTCCCATACACTCCACCCCCATGATGGGAAGCTAGTTACAGGCTGTCCCAGTCTTCAGAAGGGCGTGGGGTATGAGGGCAAGGGAGTTTACAAAGTAATGAAATCAAAACATAACATAACACAAAGCAAGAGACAAACAAGAGTTCTCCTTGTATGAGGTGGCCCAGCCATCTCATTAGCCAAACCAGTTAGCCAGCCAGGCATCTCTGTCATTCTGTCGGATACGTTGGATAATGTCTTGTAAGTGGCTGATATCGTTCTCAATAGACGCCTATTAGTCAGCGATGTTAAAACATCAACCAACACCACATCCTGGTGAAGTCAGGACATCTGTGGTTATATCGCAGTGGGAGATAGTCAATCACTAGACGGTTTTGCAGTGTTCTTTGCCATACTGCTCCCAGCTCTTTATGTAAAGAGGCAATGGCTCTAGATATYCAGTTTAAGCCTTGAGCTAAAGCACAAACACGCTCTGTTTACAATTATGTGCCACCGCCCCYGGGATCTCAACTAGGCTTAACAAGAGGCCTAAGGCTTCTGCGTGAGAAAATAAACTTATATGGGGGTGCAAGTGGCATCTAGGATATGCCGCAGGGTCCTTCGCTGCTCCGTCATAAAGGGAAGGATGCTTAAAGTAACACGACCTACAGTGCATGGGCCACCTGTGGCGTTGGCTGGCACATATGTATATGCTGTAGTGCCACACAGAAGGAACTATCCTAATGGTAGTATAAGGTGAGCAGACGCATAGGTAATATTCATAGTGGCATTACGAATTAACTGCGTATTGGTTCCATTCTGCAGAACAGGGGTAGCATTTACAAAGC
>NW_020448960.1:0-1956 GCF_003343035.1 Apteryx rowi
CAGGAGAGCCCAGTCTCATCTAGAGGAGCAGGGTCCCACCACACCTGCTGGGTGGCCAGGAATGCAGGCTGCAGACCCCACTCTGTTCCACACACACCTCCTGCCTGGGGCTGCAGGGTGCCCAGCAGCAAGGCAGGCATGCCTGGGGATCTGGTGCCATTGGGGTGGTGGCCTTTGGACCAGCCTCTGTCAGTGAGGGACTCAGGAGATTCTCTGCCTCCATGTTAGTGGCAAAATTTGTTTCCCAGCTTCTTCCCTCTGGATACCTGAGGATGCCATTTTCAGGAGAAGGGGAAAAAGGAAACCGTTTGTCCATGAGATCGCCCAGACAGACCTCTACTGCCTTCTCCTGCAGCAAATCCTTTCACAGGAGCATTTTTTGGTTTCTGACCCTCTATCTGACCCTGCTTTGAGCAGCACGTTGCACTACAGGCCTTCTGTGGACCCTTCAACTTCAATTATCCTGAACACCTGTGACCTCAGGCCCTATTTCAAGCACAGAGCAAATGTCTCTGGGACAAGAGTCCTTTGTGCTTTAAGCGACTATTTAAAAGAAGGCAGGTGAACACCACCTCCTCCTCCCTTTCAACTCTAAGGCAGCCTGGGAGGCACTGCCTCAGGCATAGCTACATTACAACGGAAATTCTTTGCATCCACCTTTAACCACCTGAAAGGCCCTTGCCTGGATCCCCTCGGGGGGAGGGGAGAAGAGCAAGCTTTTCTGCAGTGTGATTTCTGTACCTCTGTAGTTTGTGCCTCTAAGTAGATGGTGCCATCCTCCCCTTGGTTTCTTGCCTGAAGCTCAGCCTGGATGGGGATGTGAATGTGGAGGTTGCCTGTCACTGCAGTGCCCGTGAGGTGGTGGAGAGGTAAGAGGAATAACAGAGTCACCTCCCTGGAGTGCAGAAGAGAGTGCTTCATCCTGTTTAGGGTGGAATTAGGCAAGCCAAAGCTCAGCTGGAGCTGGAGCTGGAGCTGGAGCTAGGAAGGGATGGGGAGGGTAACCTGAAGGACTTCTGTAAGGACGTTGGCAGCACAAGGCAGCCATCCAAGGGAAATGTGGTCTCCCTGCTCAGTGGGGCAGGGGACATAGTGGCAAAGAGAGGGGAAAGGCTGAGGAGCTCATTGCCTCTTTTACCTTGTCTTTTCCGGGTCTTGTCTACTGCCAGGCCTCCCTGGCCCCCAAGTCCTTTGGCAGCATCTGTGTTAGCAAAGCCTCACCCCTGGTAGAGGACAATGCAGGTGGGGAGAACTTTCGCCCAGTGGGCACACACAGGTCCACAGGACCAGAAGGGAAGCACCCCAGGGTGCAGGGAGAGGTGGCTGGAGTCACTGCAGTGCTGCTCCCAATTGTCTATGAAATGTCATGGTAATCAGGGAGGTTCCTGATGCCTGGGAAAAGGCAGACATTGCACCCATTTTGCAGGAGGGCAAGAGGGAGGATCTGGGGAATGACAGGCTAGGTCCTCTTCATCTCAGTCCCTGGGAAGGTGATGGAGCAAATCGTCCTGGAAACCATCTCGAAGCGTATGAAGAAGAAGGCCTGGAAGAGGCAGCATGCGTTGACCAAGGGGAAATGGAAAGCATGCCTGACCAACCTGATTGCCTTCTACCATCAGATGAATGCCCATGTGCACAAGGGGAAAACAGGGGATTTTATGAACCTTCACTTTAGCCAGGCCTTGGACACAGTCTCCCCGAGTCTCCTTAGAGGCAAATTGTTGAGCTCTGCCCTGGATCAATGGACCAGAAGGCAGGTGGAAGATTGGCTGGACCATCAGGCTGAAACACTGTCATCAGTGGTACAAGTTGCAAGTGGCAGCCAGTTACTAGCGGCATCCCTCAGTGATCAGCATGTGGGGCAGGACTTTTTAACATCTTGATGAATGTCCTGCACAGTGGATGGAGCGCACTCTCAGCACCCTTGTGGCCAATGCATAAGTGGGGGGAGCCCCT
>NW_020448960.1:3583-4451 GCF_003343035.1 Apteryx rowi
ACAGCATCAGCATCACCTTTATGGCATTATCAGGCTTTATGTGACCTGCTCCTTAGGACTTCTGAGCACAGCAATGCCCCTGGCCAGTGCCCTGTCCCAGAAGGTTTCTGTAAGGTMAAACTGAGCACACAGAAGCAAGTTTGGCTCTTGGGACAGAGAAGGAGCTGCCGGCAGAGACAGCTCCAGGCAGCAGAGATGTGCAGGGAAGCCCAGMAGAGCCTCTGCCCTAAAAGGCATGGAGTCCCTCGCTTTAAGCCACCTCCTCTGCRGCCAGACCTCCGGCAGAGGAGAGGAGCATCTCTCCTGCCATAGGCCTATTTCATGCTGCCCAACAAAGGGGCTGAGAGTGACTGCCCCGCAATGTCTCCATCTGCGAGGCGGCATGCCCAGCTGGACAAGGTGAGGGCTTTCCTAAGTCCCCCTCTGTCTCTCTGTCCTTGCCTCCTTCAGCACCAGGATCATGATTTTACTCCTTGTTTCCCCTAATGTCCATGCTGCTCCTCTTCTTGTTCTCGGGCTTTCTKKGGTTGGGGGTTTTCAGCTGCAGTTCAGACACTGATGCTGCAAGYTGTGSARCAGARGGGTCTGCATGGGAATGRGRTTGCCCCAGCCCCCTTCTGACTTGTGGAGCTCCAGRAAATGCAGTCTGTGGGGCTGCGAAATGAGCTGACTCTCCCTAAAGGAGAGCCCATCTCCAGTCCTAACAGTCCTTTGACCGTTTCCTTATAGTGTCCTGCCAAGCTGCCACCTGCCCTCTAGAAAGRCACTGCTGTCTCATAGCAYCTCTGTGATATCTGAGAGACCCATGAGGAAAGTGCAGAAATGCTGCGAGTATGGAGATGGTGGTGGGAGGCTGTATGTGGGCATC
>NW_020448961.1:0-1522 GCF_003343035.1 Apteryx rowi
AAGACAAATGTCTTGAGCTTTGATGGTATTACTCTCGCAAATAAATCCTTGTTGTTCCCGTACAACACATGCGTTAACATCAACAGTTTGCCATTTGTCTCTGTTTCATTGGGCCCATACTCTATGTTCTATTGGATAGAGTATAGTCCCATTGTGGCTTAATCCCAGCGCAATGATCGGGCATATGGTGTATAGCGAAGCATTGCGTATTGTTAAGACAAAAGCTGTGGCCTTATTGTCGATGGGGTTATAAGTAAAATTGACTAAATACCACCAGGACTGGAATTCTTTTTCAAATTTAGTTGCATTATCCCAAGTTACCTTTCGCATTTCAGTGGGTAAGGTGCCCTCTTCACCTTCTCTTATGATTGCTGCTACCATAGATTGCATCCACAGTTGCGCTTGGATACAACTGAGAGCTAGAGAAACATTAATTTGGACTGCACCAAGTGCATCCACAATCAATTGGTGGTCCCTTTCGTTAATTCCTTCCCACTGAGGCAATACATCAGACAACAGCCATTGGTTAGTTCCCAATGCTAATAGGGAGGACCGTAATGGGTGTTCTAATTTAAGTCGCTTGTTGTTGCGCTCAATTTATTTACGAGTACCTCGGCATCTATACTATTTAAGACTCCCAATCCTGTTCCTATGATACCGGTTACATCTCTCCTTGTTCGTCTTGRAGAGGCGAGGGTTCGTCCACGAAGCCATGCTAACCATCCTGTATAGGACGTACTTAGGAATGGTGAACAGGCTGGTTTGATTGTAGAGATRTTAATTTGCATTAACAGTTCTATTCGTTTAAGAGACCATGATGGATTAAATAGCACTCGTTGTTGGCCTGTATTTTTAAWCACATATGGTCCAATTTTGGAAATCAGTGGGGATAGAATTTTCTTATCCTTTATAATAGTAGRGGTATTTATGCTGGGGGAAACAGCTACAGTCAGGGCAGATGTGGTATTGAGCTCAATGGTGCCTATTTTGAATTTAAATGATAATCCCACACTATGGTGAGCCCAGAGACAAACTACAAAAMCAGGTTGTACTAGAGTAAAATTGTACCAACAGTCCAAACTTTCAGTAGCACAATTTTTCTTTCCTCTCTTGTTTGATTTGACTTCAGTCACAGAGATCTGGTTTACCTTCTTATGGGTGGACCCACTGACCACCCGGCATCCTATCTTTATTTCCTGTCCTGTCTTTCCCAGGAGTTGGGGAAGTCAGTTAATACTATCCCAGCTCCATTCATTTTCTAAGCAAACTTCAGCTCCACGCATGACTACAGTTAAGAGGTTCAAGTCTTTATTAGATCTTAGTCCCATACTTCCGGTACGCTTAACATGAGCCTGGGACCATGGCCATTCTAAGGTTCTTTGACCACAGCTTAAGAGGAACAGCACTGTCAGTGTTTGGAATAGCAATATGAGCACAATACTTCTGTCTGCCATCCTGTGAGGTGCGTGCTGTCACAGTTACTCAGATCAATAGTACTAAGAGTAATGCGGCGTTCCACTTC
>NW_020448961.1:7978-8771 GCF_003343035.1 Apteryx rowi
CTACGGTGAGGACCTAGTTTTTGAGTGAGTACTCCACTTGCTACTCCCTGTCGTTCATGAACGAATAATTCAAATGGCTTACTATAATCTGCTAGTCCTAGAGCTGGGGCTGAGACCAATGCCCTTTTTTACAGATATGAAAGCTTTCTCTTTTTCTGAACTCCAGGTCAAAGGCTCTGTCTCCTCCTTATTTGTTGCCTGGACTAAAGGTTTGGTAAGCCCTCCCAACCCGGGAATCCATGGCTGACAAAATCCTACAGCTCCTAAAAATCCCCTAAATTGCTTTTTTGTTATAGGATGGGGTATACTGAGAATTGTCTTTACTCGTTCTGGATCAATTAATCTGTGTCTTTCCTTCAAGATAAAAGCCCCAAATATTTTACCTCTTGTTGACACAGCTGGAGTTTGGACGGAGATGCTCGATGCCCTTTCTCAGCAAGAGCGTTACATAGAGAAATAGTGTCTTTCAAACACGTCTCGTAATCTTTACTGGCTAATAACAAATCATCCACATATTGTATTAACACYGAATGTCCTGGAAGTTTGATATCTGCAAGATCATTTTTAAGTATACGTGAAARAAAAAAATAGTCGGAGACCCAGTAWATCCCTGTRGTAGCCTAGTCCARGTCAATTGTTGTCCCTTCCAAGYGAAGGCAAAAAGATCTTGGCTGTCCTCAGCTASYGGTATACTAAAAAAGGCTGCCGTTAAATCAATCACGGTAAAATAAGTTGCCCAGTGGGGTATCTGTAGTAATATAGTTGACGGGTCAGGAACTACTGGATGTGGAGC
>NW_020448962.1:0-1271 GCF_003343035.1 Apteryx rowi
CCGGGTGCTTGGATCCCCCAGACTCTGGGGAATCATTTCATAGTCATTGAATAATACTCCAGCCCTTTCCCTGCGTGAGATCTCTGGTTCCATCTCCAGCTGAGTTCTGGCTTTCCTACTCCATCCCTGTGTGCACGGACAAGGTCTCAGTGGTCCGCCTGGGCAGCCTGTCCCCCTTCCACCCACTGTGCTCTCCATCCCGGCACCCTGAGCATGGGTGCTGCTGCCAGGGCAGAGGTGCAAGATCACCCGTAGTGGTTCCTCAGGGAGATCCCTGGGGAAAAGCTGAGCCCAGTCCCGGCCTCATGCCCAGCCCCAATGAGGCACAGGGGAGCTGCCCTCTCCCAAGCCACCCTGGTGGTGCACTGGACAGGTGATGCCTTTGTGGCCAGCCAGGCTCCAGGTTCAGAATGGATGCCAGCTCGAGGGCAGGAGCGCTGGGATTTTCATGGGCTTCCAGTGGTGAAGGCAAGTGGGCACATGCAAGTGCAAAGGCTGGGGGTGGAAAAGGCAGTGTGAGGCTGGTGAAGTTCCTCCCTCTGCTCCCCATGGGGAGGAGAGTCCCCAGGCAATGCTGAGCTCCACTTTGTCCAATGGGAGGGAAGCACAGGGCAGGGTAGAAGAGGCAAATGGAGCCTCTCGGGATGCCAGAGGGAGTTTTCTTACCCCTCTTTCCCCCCTTTCTCACCATCTTACCCCTGATTCTGCCCCAGCCAGGCTCGCTCTGCCCTGCCTGAGGAGCTCTCATCCCTGTGCCAGCCATGCTGGAGCAGAGGCTGAGGAGCTGGAGGTGCCCCATGCCAAGCTGTGCCAGCCCCGGGGAGCTGTCCCTGAGCACAGGACAGGCCAAGTATCTCCTTGCGTGTCCCATCCTGCTGGGAGGGCAGCATGGGGATGGGGAAACAGCCTGCTCCTTTCCGGGGGCCATGTGGGACCTTTTGTGAGGGAGGCAAATGCAACAGCCACTGCGCTGCAGCAGCACTGGCTGTGCCCCCTCCATGAGGCCCCTGCGGTATTCCTGCCCACCCCTGCCCCTGCCCGGCCTGCTGCCCCCTCAATCCCAGCCCCTGGCCCCTCTCCTGGCACTTTGGGGACCAACTCTGCAGGCAGCAGCTCCCTGGCCTTCCCCACCTCTCTCCACATCGGGGATCCAGCCCCAGCCATGCAACAAGACGCCTGCTCAGACGCAGAGGAGACGAGGAAGACTGGGACAGGACAAGGGCTCTTGCTGCTCCCAACAACATCCTCTTTGTAGCAGGAACCCAGAGGCA
>NW_020448962.1:3349-4458 GCF_003343035.1 Apteryx rowi
CATGGCTGGAGCTCTGGTCTGTGCTGGCTGAGGTTGCTGTGAGGATCAGGGGCCTCTGCCCGTGGGCTCCAGAGGAGTCAGCCCTGACCTACAGCACTGCATACATGGGAGCAGGGGTGACTCAACTTCTATATTCACCTTTTGAATCAGATTTAATCCACTGCTCATGTAGAAGAGCTTTCAGCATCTTCACTCCCAGTTCTAAACAATGTCAGTTCATTAAGAGTTTTAAGGATATTTTCCTTTCCTCTCCTTTCCTTTCCTTTCCTTTCCTTTCCTTTCCTTTCCTTTCCTTTCCTTTCCTTTCCTTTCCTTTCCTTTCCTTTCCTTTCCTGTCCTGTCCTGTCCTGTCCTGTCCTGTCCTTTCCTTTCCTTTCCTTTCCCTTCCTTTCCCCTTCTCACACCCACGGAGGCTTCTTGGAGACGGAAATCCTCAGCATTGCTACTGCACTCAGAGTCACCAGCTGTGATTCCTGAGAGGCAAAAGGATTAACTATAGTTTTAGTGCAGAGTGAGGAGAGCTGGTCTGCCCATCTGTCTTGTTCCCAGCTGCCCTGTGCTTGCACCTCAGAGGTGGAGGACTATTGCACTCATGTTACCCTAAAAAGAAACGATACCAGTGAGGGAAGAGGAAGCCAGTCTCAATGTGCAGACTAACAAACTCAGCACCCTTTCCCTGAGCATCTGAGGGACATCCCAGCACTCCCCTTCTAACCAGGAGCACCTTGGACTCATTCCAGTTGCCCACATGCAGCCTGCCAGCAGCATTTCCGTGGCCTCAGTATCTAGGTGGCTTCTCCATGGGGCACCTAGATAACACCAAGATGCAATGGGGGATCTGTGCCCTTCTGGAGTTCGGAGTGCAGCCCAGCTGGACACCTGGAGGAACTAGCGGAATGTCCTAAGATGGGGTGTCCTGAAGAGAGAGTTGGCTCATTCCCAGCCCCCCCACACTGCATTGACCAGAGTCCCACATGTTAGAGGGGGGCTTGGGCACCTCAGTGTCAAGGACACGTCTGCATGGCAGGACCCACAGGGTCAGTGTCTGAACTGCATCGGAAACCCCCCTGCCCAGAGAGTCCAAGGGCAAGGACAAGGGCAGCATGGAC
>NW_020448963.1:0-31719 GCF_003343035.1 Apteryx rowi
TCGTTAGCAGCAGCCACTCCTAGCTGGAGCTTTTCCCATGAGCTTTTCCCAGGAGAAGTCAAGGCCTCCTGCAGTTGTCCTTGCCTAGCTTCCCCTTTCCTGTTCACAGCGATCACCTTCTAGGTCCTCGGGGGTCCTCAGAAAGCCCACAACTTCCACAAGATCCTCAAGTTCTAGTCAGAGCCCAACCACTGCTGCGCAAACTGCTGCGTCTGTTCGCTGCCTCTGTTAGCTGCGCTCAGGCCCTTTTTCAGAAGGTTCTACCAAGTTCCCATGTTAGAAGAGTCTCCTAAAGAGCATCAGTGAATACTTCACCTTAGAGATCTTCTCACTTGCTGGTCCACTGCAACAGAGGATGTATAAAAAAAACTCACTAAGATTTACACGGTCGGCCACAATTCAGATGCGAAAACTGAAATTTTGCATTCATTAGCAGCCTCCTCCTTTCATTTCTAGGACAAAATGAATCTCAGTATGTTCACTGTATCAACCATCTACAGACACATATGTTCTCAATTCAGATAAGCACCTTTCCTGCAACTCAAAGTGCTTAAAACCAATTAATCTATAACCTTTTATGAACAACTCTCACAACTGGTTGACTGAGGTGCACGACATTAGTTTGCCTAAAACAGGAACGCTGTAACACGGGGAGGAAAACTAAATGTCTTACCAGTAGCTATTACCTGATTCTGCAATGATGAGTCAAAGAAAAAAAAATGTTAAATATTTTCTGGCATTCCACCTTGAAACAGAATTCTTGAAACCTTCTGGCCAAATGTGTTTAAGTCACTACTGCAAATCAGCGCAAAGCTAAATTCTCACTGTAGGTCAGTTCCAGTTGTTACCACTAAAACCGTAAGTTATTACAGTGAAGGAGCAATGGGAGGCAGGGATGTAACCCTTATAAACATAACCAGAGGAGGCAGAATGGCCAACTCCCGTTCAGCTCAGGACAGAAGATGAATGGTAGTAGGGACCTGCCCCGCAAAACCCATCAGGTTAGCAGCCACGTAACCAGGTTACCTGAAACAGAAGTGCTCTCCAGTGGCCTGGAGATGATGTTTAAGCCTTTTTGCATTAAGGAAATACCAACTAAGGACTACTTCCATAGTCAAGGTCTTACCCAAGATAAGAGGATTTGAAACAGTCCCTGCTTCATCAAATAATAGAGTTTAATATCATCTTTTTTATTTTCCCCATCAGAATAAGAGGGAGAAGGGACTGCAACATGAGCATGTAGTTCTGATTTGAAAAGTAAACCGATCAGTCCCTTTCTTTGGATACGAACTCACCTATACGAGTCTCCATCTCTGTTGTAGTCACACAATAGATAGTCTTTTCCTACCACCTTATCTCGAGCAATCTTCAACGGCTGATCAACAGAGGAGAGGAGGTCTTCACAGAGGCTTGGGACCTGTTGGTTAGGAGAGGGGGGAAAAAAAAACAACAGGGAGGGGAGAGAGAATAATACATTAAGATTAAAGGAGACCTAAGAACAGATTTTGTTATGAATAGCCCACATCCGTCCCAAAACCAGGAACCCTAAGGGGGAAAAAAAAAAAGCTGCACTTAAGTTACAACACAGTCCTATGCCCCCACCTCTAATAATTTCAGATTTAATTACCTAACCACTAGTGTGGTCCAGTAATTTTAAATATATACACTCTCACTGTTAGCTTCTTGCCAAAGACGGCCAGTAAAGTGATTGTTGAGAACTGATGAATAAAGGTAAATATTTATAATGGAGTGGAAACTAGGGAACTGCTAAAAGAATACGCCATCCACACACTAGAATTTATTTTTCACAAGCTCCCACTCTGGGTAGAGTTTAGAATAGTTTCCAGGCAGCTGGCCAAACATTACCATGCTGGCTAATAAAAATATATGTGTGCGTGTGAGCATGCGTCCTTATAAAATCAAACGTCTCCTGCACAGGTAGCTTTTAATGGATTCATAATCCCAGCTGTCTCCCTGCACTTCGTCTGGAGAAGGTCTACGAGGTTTGCTTTTAACCTGGCAGAGAAGCTTTGATGTCCTACAAAGAGATGAGCTGACATCGTGCAGCCTGAAGCTAGGGCCAATGTGAGCAAACACAGCAAATCCCACCCCTTGGTCTCGTGCTCTGGAGCTGGCGGCAGCCAAGCTATCACCATCGATAGTCCTAGCTGCAGGCTTTGGCYGCAACAGCGTTACATCTGCACGCACTAGCAGCTTCCTGCATGCAGGAGGAAGTCACAACTCATAAGTGAAGCGGAGAGGAAGACATAATAAACCTAAGGAGATCTGCTTTCTTCTCTTCACGCCACTGGTTCGGTGAAATGGTTGGTATGATCTCAAAGGAAACAAATCTAAAGGGAAAAACAAGTTAAGGGGTGCAAGAGCGTCCAAAAGCAGAGGCACAAACTGTATCAACACACAAGCAGTGTAATGAAAGATCAAGCCTAATCCCAAGTAGAGGAAGCCAGCATTCGGAGAAAGATATCAAGTCAAAGTAAGCAGGGACAAATATAAAACAACATGACCATAGAAGACAAACACAAAAAAGCCAAAGTGCAAAACAAGGCATAACTAGCAAGACACATAACAGCTAACTCGCACGGTCACCCCATAAGCACATGAAAACTAAGAGGAAAACCAAGAAACTGTTGGGAAAGCTACTGACAGTGAGGAAAGAGTTGAAACGTTAGTATATTTTTTTATTCAGTCAACACACACCATAACGTGGTGCCTAGTGATAACAGGAGGAGAGCTCAGGTTAGAATAAGGATCAGGGCAGTGAGTATTTATATAAATCTTTCTCATAGGAGTTCACCATTTGATACGAGGAGACCTGGCTGAAGCGATCTCAAAACCATTACGCAGTGACTGAATAAATAAAAGTGGAAAGGAAGGAAGCAGCTTCTAGGAAAATCTTTACTTTTTCTGAAAACGGACAATCCCAATACTCCGCGGAGCTGATACAAATCAGAAGTGTCATGACACAAGTCAAGTGAAATGATGCATCTGTGTTCACGAGCCCATCTGGTTCCACTTTGCCTCTTCCTTCACTTCTCTGTCAGCTATTAATTTTAGGCTGACTGCTCAGGCAAAGAGCAACTTGAGATGACTGCTTCCATTTCACATGCCCATCCAACAAGATCCAAAGTGCCTCATCTTCGAGAGCTGCGCTCCGGGTCCTTCTTAGAAGGGACCCGCTGAACATACTGCAYCTTCTCGGCTGCTCTTTGGCCAGCTGCCCATCGCCACCGAGATAAGGGTCTAGAAACAGACTCCTCGTTCTGCTGCCCATTTAGATGAGTAACAGCGATGAAAGCAGGATTCGGAGAAAAGTGGCGTTCTTCCCAGACGTAGTTTCTGCTGAATTTATTTGGGAAAAGCCCTAGGCTGCTACACGTGGGGTAAGAGACCAGTAGAGGTCTCGCTGCGCAGTTCTTCGAACTCAAATATACGTACAAAGCATTTTCCAAAGAATCCCCAAACTCAATAAGACAACCAAAGGTTGAAGTCAATTCCCCTGCAGAAAAGCTGCTAATAGACATCTGGATTTAAGGCCTTTACAAAAAGCCACACAAATGAAGTCCAGCTATTCAAGAGACTGTTCAGACGATGCAGCGAGCCGCTGCCACAAAATAAAAGCATACCTTGTTTTTATGATGCAGTATATTTAATTTCCACATCATACTGGTGAGCTAAACTTATCTCTGGATCATCTGATAATACAGATGTTCATAAGCACCGCCACTTCTGCACTTTCTAAGAGCTGTGGTTACTCTTACAGAAATAAAAGTGAATGTACTATATCATATACTTATTATATTATCCCAAGTATAACACTACACTATGCTATATACTTACTGTTCTTGTTACAGACATTCTACAGGACTTCAGGCAAGATGCTCGTTTCTATTTCAGTTTCTTTTAGTATAAAATGCTGAAGAAACCCCACTCACCTACCAGATAATTTCAACAGTGTTATAAAAAGAAAGGAGAGATGCCAGCTGATGGAGCTGCTCATGTAATTCTAATTATCGGCAAAACATCCAAGCGTGGCACAGTTACCCCAAGAGAATAATTTCTCTGCCATTTATTACATCAGTTTTCAGCAGCTATTGTACTTCCTTTCTAAGAATGAGTTTAAAGGATTTATGCACGCTGGTCTTCCCCTTCTATGTCGTGAAGCTGCTTACAAGGCAAAGGCAGTAATCCAAAGTAACTTGTACTTTTAAACACCTCAGCAACATACTCATGGGAATACTCAATTCCTTCTGAATTTAGGTCCTTTGAGGTTCAGAACATGGAATGATAAGACACTCGGCAGAGCCAGGCTAAATAAGCTGCCGCAGTGTAACCGCTGAGCAATTATTTTACACTGTGCATGCACCTTTCCTTAAATTCTTCCACATGTCGAGCACCGAACCTTCCGAAAGCATTTAAATTACTTCTGCGCACATTCAGCCTCTTCCACAATAAAGAGTTTATATTCAGGGGAAAAAAAAAAAAAAATCCTACGTTCCCTGATCCCTGTGAAGGCCGTGATGCTTAAAAGACCAACTGGTGCATTTGCTTTCTGAGTTTTCAGAGTCTGAACCAGATGAGCTGCACCGTGAACTTTTCCTGCCAGCTTGCTCTTTGGGAACTGGAAAGGCAAAAGGCATTTAGTCGTACTGGGGTAGGTGCACCTCTCTCTGATGGTCATATAGGGAATTTTGACTTCAATTTATACACAAGAATTTACCGCTCTCCCAGGCCAAATACTGAAATGCCAAAGCAGTGATTTTATTCGATTTATCACTGCACTATAAATAAGTGTCATTATGACAAAAACATTGAATACATGAGTGGTTGTTTTATAAGCAAAGAGTRCTCTCCCTCTCTTTATTCTGACACAAGTTTTCCCCTCTTATAAGCAGTGGAAGGTCAAATGTAGAATATAATCCTAACTTTATATGTTTCGCTAAAGGTCATCATTAAGTTAATTTGGCTCCTAGTACACCCTAGCCCCTAATGCACCCTTATTTCCACAAATAAGCATTCAATCATCTATTATGGTAGTTGTACGTATAGCTATGGGGAGAGACCACCCTCAATGTAAATTAAAAAAAGGAAAAAAAAGAGCAATCTCAGGGGTCCRGCCTCAGCTGTTCGGACTGGAACTGAATAGCGGTGCCATTCAGAAGCACAGACCATGCAACAAGCACTGTGTTTGTGAGGGTTTTTCCCCCCCTCTGAGCAGATATACAATGAATGTGTAGTACAGAAGGAAGAAAAAGAAAAAAAAACCTGAATGAAAGTGAGTTCAGCATCTTCTCCCGCGTGTTGAACAAGGATTCTGTTGTCTCGTGTAACAGTATTCTCCATCACAGTAAGCCAGGTATGTGGACAGTGTTTTAATTAAGTCAACTGTTCTGCTATCAAGACAAATAATCGTTTGTGCCAGAGCAGAAACTGTACACTTTGTGGACTCGCTCACCTAATAAACCTCCCTTCACGACTCCCTCTTTGCTCAGGCAACATCTTATCAACCGAACAATTGTTTCTGAATCATTTCCTAAAGATGATTAAATAAACTTCTAAAAAAGCTTAGGGGAAACGCAAGAGCGGGAGCTCAGCTCTTCGGGTATCCCATTCATTCCCCGTCTTTGCTCTGATCACACTGGTCGAATCGCATCAAACTCTCCACCTTACTTAGTATTTTGGTTTACTAGCCATGCAATTCGAGTGCACTGACTGATTTTTTTCCTTACAGCCTTGACTGAAGTGAATCGTGCTTATAACTGAAACAGTAATGCTGTTAGTGTGAGCTTAGGTGCTTAGAAATACCTGTTTTTCCATGTTTATTCAGCGTCTGCTTCAAGTGTGTACTGACCTCCACAGGAACCTCGCACACTGGGAAACTATGCTAACGGCAGCAAAATTAAAGATGAAACCCATCTTTCCTCAAGGAATTAGAAGGAAGATTCACTGAAGTACTGTCAGAGCTAGTTCAACTGAGTTTCAAAAAAAAAATAATAATAATAATACTGCAGGCACGCAGATCCATTTGTCTTCTGAATGCATCTATGACATGCAGGTATCCATACACATGCATGACTTCAGCAGTTYTAAAATAAAACCCACATCCAAATAGAAAAAAAGCCCAAAATATTTTAATTGGGGGTCAACTCTTAAGGCTTTTATTTTATTTATTTATTTTAGGGGCAGGGGGGAAGATAACTTATGTCATTACAGAAGTGAAAACAGATTGTCCGTGTGGCTTGGGGAGAATCACGCGAATGCAAAGAGCAGACAACACACGCTACCCAGCGCTTCTGCAAGAGAATCAATCTGGCACGTGACCCCACTTCAGCCTGGATTCCTCCCCTCTGGGCTAGCATCTAATAAAATATCGTTATAATTTTTTCCTGAGTCATTCCACAGCCTCAGAATTTCCTGTTCTTGCAGAACACAGAGACGGCTCAACGGATGTTGTGGAAACTCAAGAAGGAATCCTGGCTCCACTCATCGTGGGCCTATAACCACCAGTAAAGTCACCCCCACAAATCCACACATTGCTAAACCTTAATTTGATCCATCAGATGTCCAAGGGCCACGCATTCTTCTCAAGCTTTGTTTATTAAATGACACTTAAATGGACTTTTGTGCTCAAGACCAGATGTAATTGATATTTGAAACAGCTCAGCTTTATTCACGTATTTGTGTTGAATTCCAGCACAGCAAGTACTAGCGAAAATGAAAAGAAAGCAAAAAAGGCAAAAAGTAACAGGGTTGGAGAGCTGATTTGGTCTAGTTAGCAGTGTCACAGTAGAAACATGTTGATTGCAGAGGATTTTTCAATTTAGCTCAAGGGCCATATCTAAAAACTCTGAAAGGTGACTGCTCTTCAAAAAAAAAAAAAACAAAAAAAAACAAAAAAAAACCAAGGATCTTTGGCATTCTTTGTGATTTGCGGGATAAAATAGGGCTTTTGCTAGATGCAGCATTATGTAGCTTCCTGAGAAACAAAAGCTAGCCATCTGGCAGGCACAACTAGACTGCCCTAGATTTTGACTAGTGACCTCCAGGTGAAGGCTTCTGTATCTCATTACCAGTCACAAGTCCCAGGAGCCATCACAGCATATCAATATCTTGGGAAGTCTTGACTATTTGTGTCAAGAGTCCAGCTGGTGTTGGAGATACCCAGCAACAATGAAGGAAAACACAGGGACATCCGCTCCCAAGCCCTTTACCACAACATTTCCATAGTCTAGCTTTTCTCCCTCTTCAGAAGAGGTTAGATGGGTTTCTAATTAGACTTCAAACCAATCAGGTCCCCCCCACAATATTCCATTAGAAAGGTACTTAAACAGGCATTTTTTCAGGGTTTGTACCATCAGCAATGCAACAGTAGGAGCCTGGAGGAAAAAAAGACTGCTTAGGCTTAAAAAGAAAAAGAACAGTGACTATGAAACAAAAAGCAAAGTGGAAATTTATGTAATTTCACGTATGTAAAGGGGGTTGCTAACTCTAAGCCAAGTGTCACATTAACCGTTTACATACATTAATTGCTATCTCCGATTACCATCAAGGCATCCCAAGGCAATCTTTTCTAGCTGGAAATGCTTCTACTCACAGCCACTCACTGCATGGAAAACTGCCTCTCAGCAACTATCAATTTATTCCGTGAACAAGACTCCTGTTCCTCAGCCAAAACCCCTTGTGTTAGAAACCCAGCTGGTTAGCTGCTGATAGCTTAGAGCCTATCACACAAGTCAACAAGTTCAGGAAGAACAGCAGGTCAAGGGATCTCAGCTTTGAGACCACTGGGCTGTCAATGCAGCTCTGCTTCCAGTTTTTACTGGGTCTGATTTTATTTATTTATTTTTTTTAATCATCGTCCACTCTCACTACATGTTCAGCTAGCCATCTGCATTCAATTGTGTTTTATCTTTCTACTTAATACTGTATGCTGCTGAGGCTTTTGGATTCAAAACACAAAGAGTTTCAATCACATTCTCATGTTCTTCATGGTCTGTGCCCAAGCAATTAAGTTTTCCTGAGGATAAATTCTCCAGCTTCATATATCTTCAGGTACTAAAAGCATGCAAGCACATCTGAGGCTTGTCTGGAAGTACACTATCCATACGAAGCTCCTGAACACTGCTCAAATATTTCAAAATGTGAACATGTTTAAAAATATTTTTAAATTCATCACTTTGTGACCTTCTGAAAAGTAGAATAATGCATTCTGCTAAAACTTCTAACCATTCTCCTGTGACGAGAAACTGACACAAGATGATCGTGCTCCCAAATCTTTTAACTGCAAACGGAGCCTTGAAAAACAACCAACAAAGTTACTGGTTGCTACATTTATAGAGAAGAACTTAAGCTTTATTGATCCTTCCATGGTAGCAGGGACTTGATTCTCTACTTCCAGAAAGTTTTCATATTTAACACAGAAAGAAGAGAAACGGGACTAAGTAGAATATTAATCTATATATTAACCTTACTGGGAAAAGAGATGAAGAAAGTCGTGGCTGTGAGCAAACATCAATTTTCTGGCCAGTCTGCTCGGCCATTTCTTGATTCAGTTTTGTAAGGATGATTCTCTGTCCCCACTTTATGCCAGCAACCTGATCTTTCTGAGCCAGCTCGATCTTTCATCTAATTTATACATATATATACATGCATAAGCTAACATCCAAATTAAACACTCAGCAGGAATTTCTTACTTGCAGAGGAACCTGCTTAACTTCTTCCAAGATTGAGAGCACATTACTTTCATACCCAGGTCAAAGTCATCAAGAAAGACCTATCACAGACCCCTTATTTGCTGCACATGGCCCATGAGCACAATTAATCCGAATTCCACCCTTCTCCTTCCATTCTCCACCTTGCCCAGAGATGCACCCCTCCGAGATGCACCCGCGAAGCTAACAGCCTTGCAAAAAAGGAAGGCATGACACTGACTTTCATTCACCTACCTTGTTCTGCGTGCTTCCAAGTTGTCCTTGGAAGAGATCCTCCAGAACAGCACTACCTGAAAGCCTCCACCACTTTCTTCAGGGTTTCTTTTGGAAAGAATACAGCTAAAAGCACATGGGGACTGACTTACTCCACACACTCTCCCATGTCTCCTCTCTCTCCAAGCCCACTCATGTGAGACATTTAACCATACGCTTTTGGAAGAACTGAAGTGGTCACGCAGGATTCTGTACACCAGAATAGCCTAAGGACAGACTCCATATAATCTTATGACTTCGGAACATGAATAATGGAATGTTCCATCTGCTTTCTGAAACACTGAATGCTATGAATCACATTCCATGATGTCTCTCTCTTATAAAGAAAAGTTCTTAGATTAACTTCAAGAAAGACTGCAGGAGCTACACGTTTATAGGATATTTCTGTGGAAGGTGGCACTTATTCCCGCTAAATAGAACTCCATTGTCTTCTAGCCAAAGCAAATATTCTTGCAAGAGACAAGCGCTACTTATTTCAACGAGATCCTCAGAAATTCTGCTTGTCAACTTGCTATCTCAAGAAGAAGGAAGCAGGACCACTCTTTGGGATTGTYCTGATCTTTTGATACAAACCATTCAGCCACCCAGAAATGACTTCTACCGGCTTCCTCACTTCATACCAGCTGGCGTCATGAGCCAAAATAAAATCTTACTCTTAAATGATACAAGCAGCTTTTCCATCCAGAAAACGCCTTTAACATTCTCCTTTCAGACAAGTGACAGGAGCAGAAGGGAGAAGGGAGACATCTGTTACATTACTTACTTCTATGATAAGTACAGGATGTCGACAGCATCTATTTCTTCTGGGCAACTTAAGGCAATAAGGAAGTGAGACCGTGTCCACACAACACAGAATTAAAACCTGTATTAATATGACAAGTGCTATCACTTGGGGTATCCTCATGACAACACCATTTAAGAACGGTGCGGACACCTCTGCAACACTCCTCTTACGGGAACTGCATTACACTGTGGACTTGTCCAACAGCCATATGTTCCAAGGCTTCAGTTACTCCAGTGTTCAGAAGAGTTAAATAGAAAATTATTCTGGTTTAGATCAGTTGTCCTTAAGAAGGTATGTGCCTACACTAAACTCTACTTTTTGTAGTGTGATTTCGAAGTCCTCGTGTACATTCTGACAGCCTCCAAGTAGTCTATGTACAAATAATGACTAATTAAACTCCAAACAGAGCATTCCATGCCAAGGCACATTACTAGCAACACTACTAGCACCACACGCAGTTTCTTTCAGGCAGGACTTCGGGAGTCCCATGATTGACAAGGTCTCTAATGAACTCTAATTGAAGACTCTGCAGCCTGAAAAAGCAACAACAGATGTGGCAAAAGGGCAAACCACAAACTGTTTTGCTAATGAATGAGAAGTGTCTGGTCTGATGAGGGCCAGTGACCCAAAAATTCTCCTCTTCCACCCAGCCTCTTACTTCATGTTCAAGTTTGGACCCTTTCCCTTGTCAGCTCAACACTTGGGGGCAGTAATGTACAGTCCTGAACATGTTCCACGTACACATTGGCATCCAGATGTTTTTATTAAAAAGCAGCAGAACCTGGCTTTGATAGAGCAACAAGGACCCAAGTGAGGGAACTTAAGCACTGTTATCCTTCCCAGCAGGATGACAAGCCTTGAAAGTTGATGTCACTTTCTTACTATATTGGTTTTGGAAACCTCTTTGCATGCAAAGTCAAAGTCATCATAGTCATCATCATCTCTTCTCACTGGATCTTAAAAAAAACAGCATCAGAACAGCAGTTACACGCACCAGTCTGGAGAGCAACTTCCAGCCTCATGGCACAGAATTATAGAAAGACTATGAAAGGTGAGCTGTAAGCAGATTTAAGAAATAGGCTACACTTGATACACAGAGAAAAAATGAGTTGTCAGGTCTACTCCAGCATGGAAGTGTAATGAGGCAAGGAAACCAAACACAAAGAAGGGGATGCTATCTTTTATAATTCTATCACAAATTTAATGAACCCGCTCATGCTCGTCATGCATTTGGAGTCTGACCTTTTACTTCAAACCTTTTTACTGCAAGGGTGACAGAGCACTGGAACAGGTTGCCCAGAGAAGTTGTGGAGTCTCCTTCCTTGGAGATATTCAAAAGCCCTCTGGACACAATCCTGGGCAATGTGCTCTAGGACCCTGCTTGAGCACGGGGTGGGGGGATTGAACTAGATGATCTCCAGAGGTTCCTTCCAACCTCAACCATTCTGTGATTCAAGGAGGCTATTGTCTGGTAACGGTGCAGCAAACAGCATTAAAAATGTCAACTGCAAAGGTTTGGATAAAACTGCCAAAAAGGTCAAAAGCTTTATTTGCTCGAGCCTGACTCATGATGTTTTTGGAACTATTACAGGTGTAATATTACTATTAGAGTATCAATGTATACGTTGCTCTTGTCTAACAAGAGTGTAGGCTTCTGTCTTATGAAGGTCAGTCAGAGTGGGCTGCAGAAGAGATCTACAGATGTCTCAGCAATAAAGAAGTCATTCTGGATTTCGCAGATTATTTCATCTCCATCCCAGAGCAGGGAGTGCAGAAAGAGTGGAAATCACAGACCCTCATTCTAATGAGCCTGGTTCAAACCGCTCTGTTTCATGTTACACTTTCAATATGAACAAGAAGCCCAGTGAGTGTGTTGCTGATGGAAAGCATGTAGAGCGCTAATGAGCACCATCCAGAAGTAATTCCAACATTTAGAGGTAACCAGCAATTTTCTGAGTCATTAAAAAAACCTCATACCAATTATACAGTCAATCTTACCATAGTTCCCCAAACAACTCATTGCTCTAGATAGTCCTTAGACTTGCTCAAATCTTGATCTTTGTTCACTCCAAGCTTCATCAGAAAATCAACTGTGTCACACCAAATCATCTCAATGATTTAGTTATTCTTTGTCCTACCTCCAGCAACAGCCACAAAATGATGCTTAGGTTGCCAAGAGTCTGGATGGCGCAGATGTAGCCAATTACTAAATGCTTTCAAGAAAAAGAAATACTACCTTCCTGCACAGAATAATTTCTTTCCTGACCCAGTTTTCTTACCTGTACCTTGACTTACAGAGCTAAAAGCAGTATTTAAGTAGCATTTGATAAATTTTAGACAGCCACAGCTTTTTGACCATTCTTGCCCAGTTCACTAACAGCAGCTTCAATATCATGCAGAAAGCCTACTCAAATCACAGCACAACAAAGCATACAAGAGAAGCAATTATTTTCCTGAACTATTAAAAGAAAAAGTCTTTGGCAGAGAGGTCTCCAGGCATTTCACCAGTTTGTTCATGGTGAATATGGCTTGTTCGAAGCTTCTCTTGAAGCTTCTGTTTCTGTAGGGCTCCTGTTGCTGAAGRAATATGCTGAGAACATACCAGATCAAATATCAACTTCTTTGGTCAGGTAGGAAAGGCTTTTCCCTCCCTGCATCCTCAGTGAATTCCTGAACAGTTCTAGAGATACAAACGATTTACTGAGACTTCACAAATCTGAACAGAGTATCCACTGTGATGCTCTTACACAAAAGGTCCAAGGCCATTCAAGGGAATCCTTTACATATGATCCGCTCAGCAACTGAGGAGCAAACTTCCAGGAAAAAAAAGTCAGCTAAAAACTTTCACTTGAAGGTTTGGCATCACTTACACTATAGGTGAAATAAAAGCAGCACATCTTCTGCACACAAAGACGACAAAGGGTTCAGACACTGTTTAAACAAGTGAGAGGCACTTTCAAACAGCTACGATGTGCAGAACCATCAGATTTTTAAGGTCACTCATCAGACCAGGCTCCAGGTTTGTCAGCATCACACACAAAAATAAATGCAGACTTTTTGCCACAGAAAAGGAATGCATTTCTCATGGAAAGGTCAGACGAAAGGCTTCATTCAAAGGTCAAAGACCTCTCCATGTCATCTGTCTGCAAAAGCTTGGAAGCTTAGGTTAGAAAGCTGGAAACTACAAGCCATATGTTTGGACTGGACAAGGAAAGTTTTCCCAGCTGCCCATACAGTAAGTTTTATATACATTATATCCATATTTCTATAATGCATAAAGTTGCTCCAGAGGCAACTGTGTCACACACTGTTTGCAGGGAGAGTTGACACTAATCAGCCTATTATAGCCCAAGTCTATCTCCTCACTTCATAGCGAGTACAAGTAAATTCTATGCCGCTGGTGAGGGGCATGTGCATCATTAAGTCTTTACAAGCTAGTTCCCATTACTAACAATTTATGGAAGGAAAAGTAAATGTTGCTGGTGCAAGAGGGGAAAAAAAACCAAAGGTGTTGGCAAGGGTCATTCAGCTGTTTTGGTTTTTTGGTTTTTGGGGTGTTTTTTTTTTTTTGGGGGGGGGGGGTTGTCTTCTCTTCCCCCTCCCCGGATATTCACTGGACAGCAGAACACCTGATAGAGCATAATTTATAAATGAAGGAACTTGGGCATTCTCCAGAATCCCAGCCTTATAGTTCTGAAATATTCTGTCACAGTCATGTCTTTGAAGCACATGTCACAGCGCATCCACTGTACCTACAGCAGAAATCCTGTGCAAAAGTATAGGCTGGCAGCTAGCTTAACAGGAGACAATATCCATATCTACGTGTGCATCAAGCTTGGATTAACTGTTCCAAATCAGTTTTAACTAAACAGCAGCCTCCAAACTGGTGCCGATTTCATAAATAAAAGCTGCTAACGACCTTCATCCAAAGCATGCCTGTGCGTACACACTAGCATCTGTTGGCTTGCCCAAAATAAACACCTAGATTCCTGAYATTGTTTTGGCAACTGCTCTATTCCTCGACCTTGCCAAAATGCAAGTAGAGAACCACAGATCACCACGCCTCAAAGATGCTTCAGGACATGTACTTACAAACCAGACCTTTGTCACACTCGGGCCGTTAGTTGGTTAAAACATCCAATACTCACCAAGTCAATGAGGTCACTGAGATTCTTCTCTATCTGCTGGGGAGGCAGACGCCTCATCAAATCCAAGGCACAATCCAGCTGCTGGTCACTCTGCAGAAACAACAACATCCTTCAGTCACAGTAYGTACAGCTGAGTACATCACATTTATACACAAAAAAAGCATGAGTTGCACTGGAATTGTGCTTATCAACTCCTCCAATAGGACAGACTCTAGTTCTAAGCAACACCATCTTTTACATTAGTACCGAGAGATTTCAATGAAGTTCAGTGCCATACGATTGCTGATGATCACCTTCGTATTGCAAGAGGTGTTCTAGACCAGGGATTTGAGGGCATGGCTTAAACTGGTGGCATGCCACCAGTTTAACACCCTGCTGCTCATGAATAAGAGTCTAGTCCTTACCTTATCAAAAACTTTCCAATGCTTGTGTGCCCCCTTCAGCAAGCCGAACCAACTCTAATACATGACTGAGCGTCAAAGCAAGAAACACAGCAGGACCATTTTTGTCAGCACCAAGTTGTTAGCTCGGCTCCACTGCCTCACGAGACTTAAATCTTAGTTATATAGTTATTGTACTGATGCTACAGTTCCGYGCAGAACAGGAAACTTCACAAATTAAAGCATAAGCATATGCTTCAACATCTCTTTGACKTGAGTTAATGGATGAAAACTTGCCGCAAACTTTGCGCACACTATCTTGACACTAATGGGGGCAAGTGAAAGAGATGCATCTTCACGAGCCTGAACTCCTGCTGTACAAGGCATATTATTGCAGACCCCCTGCTACTGGAGTTGATAGAAATGGTTAAACATGCAAGTCGGTCACATACAGCGAACAGGTTTCATTTACAAATCCCCAATTCAAGTGTGCAGCTGGAACACAGGCAATTCCTTTATGTAGTTTATAGATATCTATCTTCTCTGGAGCATAACATAGTTGCATGCCTGTCCCTGCATTACTTCCCTCTCCAGGAAGAGCAGCAGAAAGCCTTACCCCTCTGAAAACCCATTTTACCACTGCCTTGTTCTGCATCAACCTACTTATTGTTTCACGCACTGTTTTTTTCCATGCTATCTTAACAATAATCTGGGTTAGGGAACTGAAAGTTTCCCCTCCTGAAGCAGTTTTAGTACTTCCTTATTTGTATTGTGCAGTTCAGTTTGAGATAATCAGTATCCAAGACAAATTCTGTTTCAACACAGAGCTCTCCCTCCTGCAGCTTTATCAAAAACAGATTGAAACGTACACAAAATTTGACGCATTATTTCCTTCTTCCTGCAAAAYGCAAACTAAAAGCTCCCTGTATGGGAGAAATCGGGAGCTTTAGTTATTTAGAGAAACCACAGCAACATACTGCAATAGGGCTTGTTGCAGCTCGTCTTGTATCCAATTTTGACAAGTAAAGGATTAAATCTGATTTCAGAGAGACTGAATATCTGCAACAGACATTCCCACAGACACTTGATCAGCTGAACCATGTTCCTGACATACCCTTTAGCTCTACTTCTTGCCAACAGATATAAACAGATACTTCTCTGCAAACCCAACGGTATCCAAAATCTGCACAAGTCGCTTTGATCAACAGGTCATCATCCAGCAGAAGCACAGCGAGTTTGTTTTTACTGCTTCCTACCCTTCCTTTTATCTTTGCTATTTCTAGCCACCTACATACAAAGTGCTTAGCTTTAATTGCTCCCTCTTATGTTCACCCACACTCTGAAAGTTGTATTTAAGAAAGCCTTCAAAACTAAAGCAGTTACATGATCAAACTCTTAAAGCAACCCACCCCCCTCACGTCAAGGGGGAGCAGCAAGTAAAGTTTCCTGCAATTAAGCTATACCCCAGCAATGAAGAGAGGAAGGAGTTCTTCATTTAGTAGACATCCGTTATGAAAGCAGTTCCAAAAAGGCACTACCTGCTCCCTATCAAAAGATAAGTATTTTACAGCCAGCAAGTTAAGACTGCCTGGCTTGGGGGGATTACTTATTTATTTCTCCTCCACTTTAGGCTATAGGACATCTTCTCTTCAAAACTCCACTTCGGAAGAGAGTAGGCATCGACTCCGACACAGCTGCAATAGTATCCTGAAGATCTCAGCCTTCACCTCAGCTAAAAGCAAGGTGCATTGATGCTAAGAACAGAAGATTGTAATAGCCACCGGTTGTGACTGAAGGAAGGTCTACTCTCAAGTAAAGTAAAATGAGGGCCAAGCAACTACATCCACACTAGACCTTCATCAAGCACTAACATCTAGAGGAGCCTCAAAAGCTCCAGTCAGTCTGCTTTTTTCTGTAGGCTGATCTGTGCAGTTGGCAAGGTCAAAAATAGGAAGCTGCTCCAAATACCGTTCACGAGCACTCTGGCAAATCACTTTGCCACACAGAAACCAGTCCTCTTCTCAGGAGAGGCCAAATATTTAAGATCAGCTGAAGATGAAATATCAGTCTGTGCTAAAGTAAAGGCACGACCAAAGGGCCTAGTTGGAAACTCACAGGAGGAAACAACCCCCTGCCACCCAGCGACAGTAACGTTTTCTTCTTTCCTTCAAATATAGATAAGGGAGAATATTCACTTTTTGCTACCAGCCTTTCGGTCTCCAGAGAAAGGTACTATTTAGGTGGCCTATGAAAGCCCAGCTCCAGCAGCTGAGCTCAGGCACGGAATCTTTCTTACTGAGTATTGTCTTTACCTCCCACTATCTCTTACGTCAAGGAAGGAAAGCTGGCACGTGGTCACGAGGTCACGCTCCTAACTCAGGGATCGTGGGAACGCTGACGGAAGTGCTCATTCCTCCTCTGCCAGCTGGAATTGTTTAACAGAAGACAGAAAAACTAGGGAAAGATGATGCTAAAAACCACCATTAAAGTAGCAACCCCAGAATAGGTGTTTTATAGTATGACAACTTTGAACTACACTGAATGAAGGAGCAGCTACATTTGCTGTGCTTCATGCATTAACCAAACGAACTTGGGCTAATCAGTTTTATAGCAATATATTAAATAACAGCTGTAAAAAGACATGAGCAAAACCATTTAAGGCAGAAATTCTTAAAGGAGTTTAGACACAGCTGGCATAAACTGCTGCATGCAATGGAAAAAAACCAAAAATATCCAAATACATACTAACATAGCACTCCAGTAAGCATATACTTTTCTAGTATAGAAGAGGTAACCCAAGCAAGGCAGAGCAGCAGCACTCTTCGGCTTACTTGCAYGGCATTTAAATAATTAAAAATGGCTTGCCAGCAGATCTCAAAGCACTGATATAAAGCCAGGTTATGCTGAATTTCTGTGCCTAAACCTGTGCTTATACGGTCACTTTAATCTGATGTAAATCTGYGCACAAAGAAGGCAATACAAAACAGGCAGATTAGAGAGCAAATTGTACCTTTTGGTCTTAGACCCTTTTGGTATGTCATATTTCAGAACTGACTGGGTAATTCTACCACCATCTTTTGCTCTTGGTTCTTTCACCGTAGGAGAAAAAGTGAAGTTTTAAAAAAACTAAGTCTGTGGTCACATACATCCCTTGGTTCCAGACCTCTGCCCCAGTTGGAGTATCTATAGTAGCTGTGGATATTTACATACAAAGAGGTAGGAACCACATCTAAGGTGTCAAAACCAGCAGCATATGTTCCCTGAATGTATAGAGGAAAGAACACTCCCAGTGCTGTATTTTTTTCAATTTTGATAGCAGCACGTAAGAGCTATCACAGACACTTAAAAACCCCACAAAGCCTTCACAACCTGCATAAGGGCAAGATGTTTTTTGCAAACTCTGCATATATGTCACCTTACTACAATTGATCCAATCCGCTTGTTCCACGCCAGAACAAGAGCAGGGTTAATCTCTCTCTACAGTCTAATTCTAGATTTCTATTTGCTTAATTTTCAGGATAAATTAGACACTGAAGACAGGGGTTTCTTAACAGATCTCCAGACAAAGCACTCGCACAGAATTCATACAGACATGGAGAGGCTTATAAACCTCTGCTCACTGAGAAGGTGATTAGACAGCCCGGTCTGGGCCGCTCTTGGAGCCAAGCTCTTTGAGGCTGCAGGACTTAATGAGCTTAGTGTTTACTTGACACGAGGCAGTTTTCCACCATTCCTGCTTCATCCAGCAGAGAACTCCTGCGGAGGAGTAGGGAGTTCAGACAGAAATCCTAAATGAAGTTTTATTACAGCTCAAGTCACCGAAGGATTTAGAGATCATAGGAATCTCAAAGACTAAAAATATTAGCTTAGATGAAAGCTCTGTAATAAGTTTCCTCTAAAGATGTTTGGCTATCTAGAATCTCCAGTTAAGCATCTGCTATAGTGTTCCCATGACACTACTGCAGGGAAAAATATTATGAAGATGTCTACAGGAGCAGTTAAGTTTGTTTAGCTTTCTTTGCCGGCATCTGCTTTTCTCTTCAGTCTCTTCGCTGCACTTAGCTTACTTCCAGGAGAAACACCCTCCACCAAAAGGTCCACAGATCTCTGGTCATCTAGGCACTCCACGTTGAGGCTCAAATAAAAACAATTAGTACTAACAATAATTAGTTATATAGATGTAGAGTTACACAGATGCATAGTTGTATAGATTTTTTATTTTTATTTTTTTTTAACTCTACTCATAATGTAAGCAATATTGTTTGAAGGTTGAGTTGGGACAGATGCTGTTCAGTGCAGAAAGGACAAATAGGAAAACCTAGGAGGTTATTCCAGGTTTTGTTTAATTGTTTTGAGCCAAGCGTGTTTGTAGACTGCATAATGAACCAATGTGTTTCCATTTTCGGTACTCAAAACTAAAGGTGCACCACTGTCACTGTTTTGCTAAGAGCACGCGGCACTTCTGACCTTGCATTTGCAGCAGTCACCGCAAAAGAGGATGCGCAGTGCAAGGAGCCCACTTAACTCCCTTTTGACTCCCACTCCTCTAAACCTCCCAGTTCCCCAGGACTGGGGGGCTGCAGGGGGGGACCGGGCACAGGAATAGCTCTGCCTTTGTTAACCCTCTCCCAGCCACGATGCCGTATGCCRATAACATCGGTCAACAAGAGCCGAGCCGAGATTATGCCAACCTGAAAGCGAGTCAACTCATTCTCGCACAGCTGTTAGAGTTCACAGCACCCAAGGGAGCTCTGACCAACTAAGATAAGCCACACCACATTTGCATTATATTTTACCCAAAATTGTCAGCCAGTAAATTTAGTTATTTTAAGCTAAGCTGTGTACCTGAAGCCTTTAAAAGATCAGGGTCACTGGCAGAACTGCTAACATTTCACCGAAGCTAGCTTTCTGCATGGTTGGTTTTCCTCAGGTTCCTAGTGTCCTTTAAAAAGGAGTTACAACCTACAAGTATTTTGCAGTTCTCCTGTTAAATAGCTTCACACAGGCATTTCACTATAGACATTTACAGAAATTCCAAGGCTTCACGCACAAGCTTCGACAGCTATCCATTGCTAATTCACTGAGATTTCACCAATACTCCAGGTTTAAAAGCGGGTTTATACAAAACTGCAGCTCTACCCATTTCAAAGGCTAGGCCATTAYGCTTGAAAGGGGGTAAAAGATTATATCGAAAGCTCCCAGCCTTATGGCCAGCAGGAATTCGCTTCTATTTATCATGTAAGTCTGCAGATTTAATTGCCTGGTCTTCGCAGCTCTGATAGCTCCTGCTCATTTGCCTATGTTATGGCTAGGCATAAACAGAGTTAGGCAGTTGATTCAAAAAGAAAGCCAAGACTGGTTTCAGTTCTGCATCGCCCCCATATTAACACTACTCTGCGCTAACTCCCGAACCAACAGAAACCAGTCGAGGTCGCTAAGCGCTATTGCRGTGGTCGCTTCTCCCTCTTTCAGTCCTTTCTGGGAAACAAGCCACTTAGGCCACTAAGTCTTTGCAACCAGCAAACCAAGTACAACACCACTGCCGCTCAGGGCACGACGACGCTGCGCTGACCTGTCCTCTTTCCCGTCTCTGATGCAAGTTCAGAAGAATTGGGGGACCTAAAATTATTTCAGGAATTATGATAAAAGTTTAAAAATCAATCACTCAACTGTGTGTGTAGCAAGAGCACTGACTACCTGGCTAGTGCTGCTCACRTCTCAACCGAACGTTCTGCTTCGGCTCCAAAATGCCGACCTTGTGCGGATCTCGCAGGTAGTTATAACATAAGCAAACGAAGGTCTTCCAGCTGCTGGGCACACGAGTCATATCTGAAAAGTTATCCAAACCCGAACTACAAACTGGCAGCTCAATTTTCACAGAACGGAACTAACACACAACTGTAAYGCAAAGAGATACCAAAAATTTAACATTTGCTTAAGTTATGCAATTTGAAGCAACCACACATCCCRCCACCAGGCAGGGCAGTTTATAAGCAAGATTTCTCAGTAAGCTAATTCACMAAAACAGGCATTTCTTATCCAGGATCAGAAGTAGGCAACCAGCAAGTGACTTTTTTTTTTCCTTCCTTTTATGTTGCAGACATACTCCAGGATTGTAACTCGTTATTTCCTGTCAGTTCTCCCAAAAGGRATGTCTGACTGTTCAGCTCTGCGGTACTAACACTAATTTCTCTCTTTTTTTCTTTTTTAAGCTGAAACAGATACACAACTTCCCATCCTGCTCGTCTTTCTAATCCTCTCCAACAGCCAAAGCTGCAAAGGCAGAAGATGCCTTTTTCAAATCATGCAATGGGATAGTATCACTGCTAGAAGCTTTAGCGAAGGGTTGAAGGATTGTGATCTCTGTGTAATAAAAAGTACAGCAAGTTTCTAAGTTGTTGGATTCCCATCTCTGCTCCCAACACAACAGGCTGTYGGCATTCACTTCCTAGGATATTAGATGGGAACGGGAATAACRCTGTGCAGTCTGTGCGTCCCGGACAAGTTCTGCAGTCGTGCCTGTTCCAGCAGCTGCACATATTCCCTGCAATCTGTTTTCCTACAAAATTTTTCCCTTGACTATTAACCCTCTTCTGGCAGAACCTATTAAAACCACTTGTAATGCACTTATAAATCATGGCTTCCCRACAGCAAGGTGTACTACTGGGAGGAACAGCGATAGCCTCTTTTTAAGAAASAGGCAGGATTAATGTAGTAAAAAACCAGAATACTCCAGACTGCAGATAATATCTTTATCAAACTCAAGAGCAAGGTCAAAGATTAGTAGAAAAACATGATACTGATGCAGACTACATTCTTCTTCTCTTCAACTACTGCTAGCTTGGTTTTCTTTGGCTAGAAAGTGATCCAGTGGCTTTTATTAGCGCCTCAGATACTTGTAACCATGCAATATGTTTAGTAATATTTAGTTCAGTTCTCCAGTGCATTACTGTTGTGGTTAAGACCAAATAACACAGATTGCTGAGAATGCTCATTCTAACGATTTCAAACAAGGAGGATTAAATATTCAGCTAAATAAATGTTGGACTGCAAGGTGCAAGCAAAAGCTGTTGCACTCAGGCTCCCACAGCTCCTCTGTAACCTGCATTTACTCGCACAGCAATTGTACACGTCACACCACGGCCAAAATCTTCTCAAAGATGCTCTCCAATGGAAGGTATTTCTATTATTCTACTCCGCTCCCCCTTTTAAAACATTTGAGCGTGCTGTGAAAAARCAGTACTAGCCCTAATTAATGACCGAAAACACTTTCAAAGCTTGTTTTCTGAATTTAGGTCTAGGTCTGGCATACACCGATAAATGCACCGGCACGCTTGCCAAAACACTAGAGGTCTACTCTGAACTCCAGAAGTATTGATGGGCTTTTGTTCTACATCGATCCAGCAATTTAACCCACGCTCGCTTGAGAGGGGATGGGCTTGTGAGGGATTGTTTCTTTCAAGAGCGACAAGTAACTTATACGCCAAAGGCTCGCGCAGGGAACTAAAGTAATCTACGTGAAGGAGAGCAAATGAGGCAGCTCAAGTTTCACTGTCACCAGCATGCTCATGCCACTGGATACTTATCACCATTTCAGGCTGGCAGCACAACCGAGTTTCCTTCTAGATGGATTAAAAGAGTGGCAATGGTCATCGAGGAGCGACTACCAAAGAGGACATCTCCATTCAAACTCAGCAAGCACCTCCAAGCTTGCCATCAGCGACTTGCCAACTCCTTCCTCAGTTCTTTACCTCCAGGCAGATGCTCTCAAGTGTTCTTTGAATCACAGATTAGGGTTCGACTTTACTTGCTCATTGCTACCTCTAAATCAGGTAAGCTTTGCGCGTCGCTCGCTGTTTGCGGGATATCACGCAGTGTCCTACCTGAGCTTCAGAAGACATTATGAGGTGGACTGTAATGCACTGGAGACCTTTCTGTCCATTAGTTTCAAAATAAACCCAAGCCACTTGCACTACCTTCCTAAGAAGCTCAGACTCATATAATGACTGCATGTCAAGCTATTTTACATCAATCGGCAAAAAAAATAACCCCCCTGGTAGTCTGGAGCAAAACGTGACCAGAATTCATTATTTGCTTTATACGCAAGAATTCAGCATCTCCTGAAATATGTTCTGCAGCTAGTTTTCACTACTTGAAGCTGTTTTTCCACCAGACACATTTCAGCTGTTAGCACATCTACAGAGATGTATAGTACGCAGGGCGTGTAGGGGAAACACAACATGCGGTGGCACTTCCTTCCCACCAAGGAGGGATTTCAAGGGGTGAGATACTTGCGTCTACTTTCAGAACTAATTTAACATCGATCATTTGAGTTCATATCAATCCCAGTACAAGTCTCAGTCACCCGTCCGACAAACAGAGACATCGAGCGCAAACAGAAGCCAGAAAGCAAAGAAGATTTTGACACGCTGTCACAAACGGACCAGTAACAAGCCTTCCCGGGAACAGGCTAGTCATCTCGACCTTTTGCCATGATCACTAACGATTTCTGCACCAGCATTTGTCTTCTGGGTAACTGAAACAATGTTTTATTTATTAAACTTGTCATTGAACACGACAAATGTAATTTACTAGCTTTCATCCGGTGCCAAGAATTCCTGTGAAGCATAAAGTTTGCAAAAAGCCTTTTTCCAATAAATCAAGGCATCAAGTATATGTGCAATCTATTAGTCTCACATAAAAGAGTAAAATGGGGACAGCATGCAGCTATACAGAAAAGCTGCAGACTGCAAAACAGCATCACTAGCTTTTAATAAATGGGATTAAAGTCGCTGAACTTGATGGTAGCGCTGCCTACTCTAAATAAATTTAGAAGAATTAATTATACTGTAGTTCCTGTACAAAATTGCACACTTAATTTATTTGCTCCAGTTTAAGGCTGGATGTAACACAAGTTTTGTTTGTTAGGTATTTCTACAGACAGAAAATCTCAGTCAAGAAAATGAAAATGCGGTTACAGCACAGCACGGAGATATGAAAATTAGTYGGGCTCTTGCAAACACTTCATAAAGGAAGCTTACGTGTCCGCTTAACAGTTTCACTATCGGAATAGATGCTGGCTGGAGCACAAGTAGGCGTATACCCCTATAAAGGAGAGGCATCTCGACACAGACTGCTTTACTGACGGTGTAATCRCCTCTCGGTCTTATTTATTGCATCRGGTAGATTAAGATACCTCTAGGCAGAGCCTTGTGACTCAAGTCAGCACCGTACTTTRGTCATTTGCTGTAGCTTCACAAATYCTGTAGTTGATAYTAAGGTACTACGCATGGAAGTCTAGCTTTCGAAAAACTATCAAGCTAATCATCCTTCTTCCCCCCATCTGCTTATTCACACTGACTCATAGCAAAGAGCAGCCTAATGCTAAGCGGCTAGTGAAGTTTTTGCAGTTCACCCAACAGGAAATCTTCTTCGTGACATCGCCAGCCCGGCTGTCAAAACTCTCGCTGCCTTTGTCTAACCCTTCTGTACAGCTCTTCAAGCTTTAAGCCCGCAGACGTACCCCAAATTAATGCTTAATACTCCCCAGCCCCCCAATTCATTAATTCATTTTGGTCTTTCTCGAGATACCTTCTACTTTGCACTAACTGGGTGAGAACAGTCTTCAAAATAAACCAATACAGCAGGTCGTCTGCTCTGCGTTGGTGACCCTTTTTCGTAGGCACATTGGCTGGAACAGCAGAAATTAAGAGATTTCTGCAGGAAAGCATTAGATATCAGATATCCATGTGAGGAGTCCTGCTTTATGATGTGCGCTGTTATCACAAGCCTCCTAAATATGAGATTCTACTGTGAGCTACGGTTCCTTTCCCGAAAACAGCCCTGTGGTACCAAGCTTTGCTGCCTCTCGAAGAAACAACTTGTTTTAGCTACTTCAGTGAATACTAGCGACTGAATACACAGCGCACTCTGAGCTCATGCCACTTTTACTTAGAAAAACCATCATCAAAATACCCTGTAAATGCTTAGCAACTTCAGGTGTGTGCACATGATTGCACAGAAACTCCTTCACTATTTTAACTCTCAAACACTAAGAGCTACAAATACTACAGCTCTTGATATTAAATTTTGCCGCTTGTCATCCTGAACATCTGTGAGCGCATCATTTGTGCTGGCTTTCTTTTAATCCTGCTAATGCTGGATATTCAAACGCTGGTTTACTCTGCCTATGGCTTATTTCATGTTTGAATAAACTCGGTCATGAGCATGTCAGAAGAGAACTGCCCAATTCAAATAAAGAGAATACGAGTGTAATTTGCAGGAACAGCCTATAAGCATCTTTAAATAAAAGGGACTCTTGAACTTGGCAAATTCCTTCCTAGCACAGCAGATCCAGGTTCTTCTTCCAGTCAACTGCAGCCTACATTTTTTTTTTCCATATGAGAAGTTACTTACATCAAAGACATTCTAGAAAATGCAGATTGAGATCTGCAGAAAACATTCACCAGAAATTGAACCAGCTTCCACGTTTCCAAGAGCCGTAGTTATTTAAATCCTCATTACTATACTCATCTACTCTTAATTTTTACATTCATACAGCAGCACAGAGGCATATGGTCCATCACCAAGATGACTACAAATGTCGATATGCTTACTGAAAAGCATCGCTAACACAGAAATATTTAGCATCACGAATTCAGGATAACGATTTATGCCTCCCCATGTCTAGTGCCCAGCTCGGTCACTGCAGGTACGCAGCCACCACGCTTAGAGCTGCCCAATTTAGTATACAAGCTCAGCACTTTCCAGTGTCTACTAGCTAGGCTTGTAAATTCATGGGATAACTCTGGCAAGTAATCAGATCCCTAGTAAGGAAGGGAGGGAGAGGTTATCTAATTAGTTCTCATCCCTGACTGTTCTCCGATTGCCTAAAAGGTCAAAAAAAAATAGGTTAATGGCTTTTACTTATATCTAGCAAGATGCACCTTGCTGACTGCATTCCAAAGTTCACGAGACAGTTCAGAGTTTCAGCAGAGTCACTGTTAAGGATTTCAAGTTTTAAACTAGAAGGCTAATAGTTGTGCATAYAGTTAGGCCATAAGAATATCATCTCTCCACCTAAAAGGATGTTCATGTTGTCTGGATTCCTTCCCCCACCATAATTCCTAGGCCTTCCCATTCTTCCTAATATTTCAGTCCTTTCATGTCTTCCTTGCCATTTCTGAACACGCCCGACCTGGCCGTAAGTCATAACTATGGACTATGGATCTAGCAACACGTATAACTTCTGCTAACCTTTTCATAAGCTTAATTAGTAGACAGCTTATACTGGAGCAGCGTTTCACATAATCTGTCCGTGCCAATTGCAATCCGCATCAGATTCCTCCTGCTGCAACCTTCAACTTAAGATGAAGCTCATACTCACTCTGTTTGGCCATTTTTCCTTCRGCATTCCTGTTTCTGAAAATGCTTCCAACTGTACTAACGACTACGTGAAGGCTGTACTTTACCATCTAGCAGAGCTCCGTCAGCGCTGAGCCAAGATCACATCTGTTCTTAGTGTTACATCCAAAACTCTCTCTGATGACTCCTAGATTTGTGCAGCAACCCGACTCAGCGGATAAATGCAGCTATTCTGTCAACATTAACTGCTGTAATCAGCATTACGGAGCTGATATTTTACCTCATTCCTCCATTTCATGGCGCTCTCATCCTTTGAATTAACTTACAGTAAGATCCATGCTCTTTTTTCTAGAGCCTGTCTCAGATTGCAAGCACAGGCTATCAGACAACTGCCAATCACCTTTGCTAGCAGCAAGCTTTTTTTTAAATGCTGATATTTACTGCAGCAAAAATAACTGAGGAAGGCAGGTAACGGGGACATCACTTTCAAACTCAGCACTCTGTTAAGCAGAAAAGATAGCAAGTCGCAGCTGAAGAAATACAAAAAGATTCCTTGACAGAATAAAAGGTATATTAATTATGGTGGCTTAGATTGGTGGCTTAAGGCAACTACTAAGCTTATATGTCTTCAATGCAGTCTCAACCTTTCTTCCTTAAACAAAATCCTCTTAAGTGCCATTTTCATTCTCGTCTAGCTGATGCAACTAAAAACTGTTAGATCCCGGGTTCCGCGTTCACCAAGGCTGGTAACCCTCCCACTTTACAATGAGGATGCGACTTAAATTCCTAGTCAATCTACCAGGAAATAACTCAGCTGCACTTTCTGTAACAAAAAAAAAAGATGGGGAGGACACTCTCTGTACTCATGAAAACAGCACCAGCAAGGACATGTTCTGCAACATGGTTGCGAGCGCTTGGAGGAAAGTCTCAGGGGTTTAAACGGAGACGCAGGCCTCCTAAACCAACCCTGAGCTGCAAAAGAACCCAGGCTACGCTGGTGGAATATAAACCGCTAAGACTTAATTAGCATAGAGCAGTAATAAAATAGCTAATTTATGAGAAGCGCAGCCACGAGTGTGCGCAAATACATTCTGCAATTCTTTGGTCAGTCCAGCTCGGAAGAGGCTGCACAAAGAGCACAAGCCCAAAGCAAACCGCACGTTTTCCTGCCAAGTCCTAAAAGGTGAAGGCAGGGCGAAAGAACAGCACCAGGTAACATAAGAAAATTTATCTTACTAGTTGATGCCAAGTCTCTAGCCACTATGCTAGGAAATGCAGCACAAGTTATTATCTAGTGCAATTGAATTAATTCGAAACATGAAGCAAGAGCATATTTTGGGCAATCACAAGGAAAAAAAATAGATCTTTTGTCCGATTCCTCACTCTCAACACTTCTAGATATTGCTGTATTTAAAAAGCCAGGAAAAGAGCTGGATTGCCATTGCGTTTGGTATTATCCAGACAAGATAGCACTCAGGCTGAAAGGTACAACACTTTAATTAGGAAACAAGTAGAGCAACTTCCCCGAGTACGTTGCATTTTCTCCAGCTCAGCTCATCTAACAGGGAACCATCTTGAAAACTTGCTCAACCAGCATCTGCACTAGTGCCGCATAAAGGAAATTTCAAAGACAAATGCTTCATCTACCACACATGCGGGAGCTCAGACTTCCCAAGACAGCCTATCTGGAAGCATTTGTTCCCAATACTGCTTCAGGCCACAAGACCACAAGAGTGAATTTTGGCCACCAAAGCAGGCAAGACGATGTATTATTCAGTTCAGCTAAGCCACAATAACTTAATCTTCTCCAAAGGCATTGCACATTTAAGTGCACTTCTCAGGCATCTGCTCATAGTATTTGTTCAATTATCACATAATGTTAACATGAACATCTCATGCATTGGACTGTTAAGTCCTTAAGAAGGCATTGCACCAAAGACTTCCAAAAAAGATCAGTTTATCTTAAAGTGGTCGCAATCTTCCACTGCACTGGACTGATTTCTTGACTTTCATGTTCAAGTTTGTGAAGCTTGAACTATCAGCAAACAAACCTTGGACAACAACTCAACTACAGAGACTATGAAGCACAGGAAAGGCTTAGGTTGTTCAGCTGCATTAATTGCTTCTTCAAACCACATGGGTTTCATCCATAAAGGAAATTCATATTTCAAGTCCCATGTTTTCAAATGAGATTTTTTCCCTCTTTCCTGGAAATGGCAAAGCATTAGAATTGAAGCACACACATGCTTTAGACTTTGCGCATTAAAGGGAGAGAGACAAAGGTTGGGTTGGGGTTTTTTAAGACTCTTCAGGACTCCTGGCATAAATCAACGGGAAAAGAGGGCAATTATAACACACAGTGTTTGAAGAACACGATTATTAAGGAAACACAAAACAAACATTTGGAGCAGCTTCCATATATTTCAGTTGCGTCCTTTACCTGAAAAAAGGTTCTTAAACACCAAATTGTATAAAAGCAGTGTGGAAAACGGGGCTTAGCACAGAGGCCTAAACTCCACCTTACACCTTGCAGAACGTCACGACTCTCCAGCAAAACTGCTAGTGCTGGGGCTGACACCAAAACGTGCTCATTTTATTTCAACTTGAAGTGGCGCTACTACAACGTGTACCAGCTCGGGGGAAAAAAAAAAATCAACTTTCTACAAGTTTATTTAGCACAGCAAGGATACATTTGGACTTGACCAAATACACCTCCACAGGACAGGAGGAAGAATAAACTCCAGCACCTGCATTCTCCATTAAAATCATCTTCAGAAGTATCCGTCTACCCAGCCAAAACCCATACAGCACTGGCAGCCACCACAATAGACCTAGATACTACAAGGGGAGTGTTGTATGCTCGCACACAACACGTCCCTCACGCAAGAAAGCCAACTGACAGAAGACACAGCTGACAAGCATACAAGTAGAAATTGAATAGCGTAGCAATGTTTTTTTCCCAGAAAGAGTCATTGCTCTACGCAAGTACAGTAACAAGTACTAAAAATAGACTAATTCAATAGAGTTGAACGCACTTTCATTTTGTTTTACTCCCAGATGTCAACTAGTAAGATATCAGCATATATATTTACCAAATGAGGAAATCCTGTTTGAATAACTTGAGCTTGAGAATGTTTCTCCTCCACTAATAAACCACAAGATTAAGCATCACTGCAATGGCAGTATTCCCTATCCCAACGATATCTTCCAACTTGATTATTTTGGGAATTTGCCTTTTAAGATAACATTTAGCTAAGCTCACATACTTGGCTTGGCTAATAAAACACGGACTCTACAAAATAGCTTAAGTCAGTATTTCTCCAAAAGCACAAGGCGCAAAGGACTTTGTGGGCACCGCAAACCTACCCTGAGCTCTTATGCTGCATGCAAGGGTTTCAGAAGTGACACGATTAGCTTAGCAGGAGAGACAGGCGCTCAGCGTTCAGGCATCTGGAAAAGTACTATCTTTGGCTGTTCAGTTTTACAAGTCACTCAATATTGTTTCTACAGCAGTTTCTACAAACCCAAGTCATTGGTCAAGCGGCAACGCGCTTGCCCAAGACAAACAGCCCCTACCTTGAAAATATTAGTTACTCTGAACAGCCCACCAAGATTAAGTGCCCGAGTGGCAGCGTCACATCGTGCATCGTCGGCTGTGCTTCAGTGCTTTTTAGCTGCCTCACAAATTCTAAATGGATGATGTGCGGCCAACGCTACGCTAGACAATTCAAACTTACGGTTGATTCAATTATAAATTTTACCAAGATTGTTTGCTTTTCACTAAGGAGTTGCATAGCACAAGAAATACTTGTAAGCACAATCAGGGCAATTTAAGTGACCTGGAAAAGAATTTTTTTTTTTCATTTATACAGACAGTGACTTGGTTTTATCCATTGATAACCCACAATTCCAGAAACCTCAGCAGCTCCACCTTCTGAAGTCACGCCCAGAGGCTTATTTTTAGTGCAGAAGACCAACATCTAYCTAGACAGTTTTCAAGCTTCCTGCATTGCCCTGCCCCATTCCACCTAGCAGCTGATTGAAGTTCTGACGCACTTCTGAACTCCCATTTAAACTCAGCAAGAACAATTCAGATTCGAGAAGGTCTTGAATGACTCTGCAAAAGAGAAGGCAACTCCCATCCATCTGTTCCACACAGATATGGGTAATCCCACAGTACCAAGAAGGTGTTTGGCCTAATATCCTGGGCCATAACACCTCCTCCCAGCTGTTGTGAAACATGCTATGGCCTTCAATGCCATTTCAGAGCTGCGTTTTGGTATTGTGCTTTTATACGCTTTAAAATTAAAGATACTGGAAGTATTCTACATACTGGGACTTAAGCTGAAACTACACAGTGCAATTGCATTATCTGCACAATGTAAGTTAATTCTATGGAGTCAGTAAAATTTCAAAAGATTTTCCGTTAGACATTACCAACATTAGCTTTGAAACCTCAGTCTGCACTTCCACTAACAACATATATTAGATTTGGATCATTTGTCCTTCTTGAACATGATCAGTGATTTGTCTTATACGCTTCTACTAGACCTAGCTAAGCCACACTAAAATTACTACATCTTTTAAGCGAGTCTTCAAATCTGTAAAGAGCCACTGCGATATATGAACAATGAAGCAGCTGCAGCATGTTCAGACTCAAGGTCCACTCAACAACTGGGACCAGCACATACTGCTGAAAGTCCTGATCAAATCTCTCCCATACCCAGTGCTCTCCATTACTAAGCCTGAAAAAAAATCAGATAACAGTACATAAGCTGTTAAGACTCACAAAATTTCTGAAGGGTTTGTGCTCTACCTCCCCAAAGAACTGATTTAGTGACATTTAAACCCAAACTGGATTCTTCTTATCCAAACTGGATTGTTGTTCTTCTCACAGAATGCTTTCATATCCCCATAAAAGAACGACCTGGTTGTCATCACTTTCGCTTTATGYGAAGCCTACCAGCTTTCCTTGATTTTTTTTTCCCCCCATGAGGACTTTTATCATAGCAAAAGTTTGGATAGTTTGTTGGAATCCTCATTTCAAAGTCTATAGTCACGTCTTACATATGCAGAAGACTGAAGTCAAGAATCTTCTTTTATGTACAACTGAAATAACGTGTTCAGCGCTGTCACTCTCCACGCTCAGAGGTCAGGTACAGCATCTCACATGTTCAAACAAAAACAGAATAACAGCATCTTGATCTTAAGCCTTCTTCACCATTCACCAGAAATTAAGATTTTTATCCTATGTAATACCGATGGCAGGATAACCATCATCTCCAACTTGGAAAATAAATAAGGCATTGCCCCTGGAATTCTTACAGTTAAAGATAAGAAGGAAAGGAGTATACTTGCCTACTTAACCAGTCTTCACATTGCTACGCAACCAGGCATTGGGAATTTTTCTTTTATCTAAACATACGTGCACATCCTTACGCTGTTACRTTCAATACCCAAATCACAAATTCTCAAACAGGATAAAGTATTTCGGTAATTCCGGGCGCACTGGCACATCCRCAGGGTTACCTCGCCTTAAGGAGGCTCTGCTAAAGCAAACCCAGGCAGGCAGAGCGGAGAGCGGGCCTGGGCCCGGGGCAGCTCCGGTTCTCACCGGGGGATTTGTTCAGCTGGCGAGACCCACCGAGATCGTCGCCCCCGTTAAGCAGGGTGCCCGCAGGAAACGGAAGGGTTTCCTGACAAGGGCTAACCCGTTCGGCGACCGAACGGCGAGACTGCGGCTACCTCGCGGGGCTGAGGGAACCAACGGCTCCCCGCCGGCTCCCAACGGCTGCCGCCCGCCCGCCCGCCGCAACACCAGCCTTCCCCGGAGGGACCTCCCCCGCGGCGCCGCTCCGGGGCAGCCAAGGCGCCCCGGGCCCCCCGGTCTCCCCCCGCCGGGGAAGGGGCCGCCTCGCCCTTACCATGGCGGCTCGGCGGGGCTGCGCTGGGCTGTGGCAACGGCGGCGCCTCCCGGTCCCGTCCGCTCTCCCTCCGAGGCAGGCCGCGGCCCTTGCACTTCCGCCGTTGCCTAGGAGTGA
>NW_020448963.1:31999-69164 GCF_003343035.1 Apteryx rowi
GGGGGGGGGGGAGCCCGGCCGGGCGGAGGCCGGAAGCCGGGCGGCCAATCAGAGGCGGGGGCGGGGCCCGCAGAGGGCGCGCCAACAGGCCGTGGGCGCGCTCAGGGTAGGGCTCCCCCGCTGGGCAGCGCATCCACCTCCGTGGCCTTTATCCCCCCCTTTTTTCCCCTCCCCTTTTTCCTTTTTTTCACTCTCCCCTTTTTCCCTTTATTCCTTTTTTATTTTCTTCCCTTTTTCATTTTTTCCCCCACTTTATTTATTTATTTATTTTTTAAGATTAAATGAAAAAAGTCAGTGCAAAGCCCACGTTTAGCGTGGAAAATGCCGGCCCGAACAGGTACATTTCCTCAAACCAGCAAGCAGCTGACAACCGGCCCTTGCAGAGGTTACCCTGATAAGCGTCACTGCTTGTGCTGCCCAGACGAGAGTCATCTCTTAATTGTTTCGCTCTCAAGTGYGAGTTGTGAGGAAAAGAAATAATCAGCCTCTGGCTACTTAAGGACAAGGTTAATTAATTGCAAAGCTAAGTGTTCGGCCTCCTCTGGCAGCTTAGCCTTTGATTCAGCAAAGCATGTAAGTACCTGCTTCAAGTTAAGCAGAGGCTTACATATTTTGATGACTTCAGGGCTTAAGCAGCTGTGAAACAGATCTCCAAAATCAGCAAATCTGGGTGTATATACAAATAAAATACCACTTTCCTTTTGGGACAGTCTGAGAAAAGCAAAGGTTTTTTTTCTTCCTTCTAATCTATTAATTCACTTTTCAACCATCTCAGGTAAAACTGACCCCGATTCCAGACTCTGTTACTTGTACTTCTGAATTATTTTGGACATGCAAAGTTAACAAATGCAACTTAATTAGTTACCCTGGGAAAAAAAATCCCATTTATTACGTGGCAACATTTTCCTCTAGCTTTTTGGGAACAATTATTTGGCCTGGGTTTCCCCCRAGCTGGAGTGCCAGGATCCCGAGAACCCTCTACTGGTGCCTTCCAGCTTCTGCGGCGCAGACTTGGCCCTTGCGAGCCAAAACCCCTTTTGTTGTTCCATTTACTTTTGCTGCGGAAATTGGAAACGCTGACAAGGGCGCTCGGGCGCTGCTTCCTGCTCTGACGTAATCCTCCTGGAGAGGGTGTGAAACTCTGACAGCATGTGCAATTCCTGCATTGAAATTTTAATAGAAATTATGTATTCTTAGGGGAACCCCTTCGTTTTTTCCTCGGATGTAATATTTAGTGGTGCATCCTTCTGGCAGGGGACGACCAAGGCCAGGTTCTGATTTTGCACTGATGTGTTATCACAGTTGTTCATGGCTCAACTCTAAAGTTTTAACTATTAGATCCCAGGCCAGACCTTCCAAGAAATAACACCTGTAACAATGCTCATTTTTCTTAACACATACTGAGGACAAAACAGCTTGTTTTTGGTGTTTTGAAAGCAACAAGTTAAATTTCCAGAGAAGTTAACTGTTCAGATAGGTGTACTCAGTTACGACAGCTAGGATGAGGTATCTAGTTAAGGGCGTAACTGTTACATAGGTAAATTAAAACATGACCCACATGCACACATAATGGCTGTCACTGTTCATGCAAATTCTAAAATCAAAACTTAGATATATTTTGATTACTCTCTGACAATCTGCTGTCACTAATTTAAGTTCACCTTTGCCCACTTTTGCTTTTCTCCCATAGCTCTGTTGGCATTTTTAAACTGCTGCTCTTCTCAGTGCAGAAGCAAAATGAATCTAGCAAGTAGAGGATAATAATTAGTAAAATAATCTCTCAAGAAAACCAGGAGCTGCAATGCTTCACAGAAAAACAATAGGACATAAATTCATGAGCAAGCCACTATCAAAGTCACCATAAAATGGGAAACAATCTTACCGTGTCTAGCAGATAGGCCACATGACCTCAAAAGGCATTTCCTGCTCTCGATTCCTTGAATCCGATTCTTCCCAACACCAGGCAGCCCAGCCTCTTTGAGGCCAATTTGAAACGTGCAGTAATCTGAAGTGGCTTCTCTTATGCAATCCCCAGATTCTTCAGTCCTTATGTTCCCTCAGAGGCGCCTACGAGCAGTAATTAAGAAAAGCAAGCCTGTTCATTACACATAACAAATTACTCATTCGTTATACAGGGGTCCGCACATCTTATGTGCGTTCTCCTTGGGGCAGGGCCTGGGAGGATAAAATTGATAAACTTGAAAATTAATGATCTAAACTTCATGATTTTTGTCACAAAACTCATGTAAGGCATGCAAGGATCACTGTGCTTTTAGTTTAGCATTCTTGTGTTTAGGAACAACAATTGTTTCTAGCTTCTTACTGAAGAAACAGAGCAAGAATCATGCAGCCTGGTGTAGCATAAACAATTTAAGATCCAAATGAATGTTGAGGCCAAGGGGATGTTTTTCTTAGTGGAAGAAATACAAGCACTCTGGATTTTGTTTTCCTGCTAATAGGTATAAAGAAGAATAAACAGCTGCTTTTTGTTTTCCCCCAAATATTTGCATTAAGAAGATCTGCAGATTCCTTTTGAAATTGATGGCACAGCTTTTCAAATGAGGACCAGCTGCTTGCTCTGCTTGTTTATAGCAGGACATGCTTGAGGGAATTATTTTTGTTTGTTTGTTTACTAAGATGTAGGACCAGACTCTTCCTTGGAGGCTGCAACTTGCAGCGGAGCAGGCAAAAGGTTCTGCATCGATAACTACGGTTGGAGCCACCCTACCTTCTCCTGTGATTCTTGGAGGGGTTGACAGCTAAATAAAGCCAGTTCAGGCCTATACGTGGGAGACACGCAATAAATCCRTGAGTGTTACGAGATAGTGTTATTAACTGCATTGTTAGTTATGTTCCTCTCCAGAGGTGGCATTAGTTCAGGGCTAAGCAGGATGACCCTTGTGTATGATGCTGTATTCTTTTTTTATTTAATCTACTTAAGGAAAATAATCACTTCAGCAGTAACAGCAACATAATTGGCACATTGATTTTAAGAAGCACAGGTGAAAGGCAYTTGATGGGCATAAGGACAGCAGCAGTACTATGTCCTCTGCTTAGGGCAGGCTTTTTCTTCCCATAAGTAAATTCAGTTGGGATTACTTGAGGGTTAAGGCTGCTTTGCTGAGTTTTGTTTATATGTTTGTTTGCTCTGACAACAGAAACTGAAATAAGTTTAGCCAGTCCTATTTTAACAGCCAAACAACCGTGAAAGCCACAAGACAGGTGGAAGAAACAGAGGTACTAAAAAAAAAAAATGCTCAAGGGAAAGTCTGATTCTGATTTGATGCTGTGACAAAGTGAGTGAAAACTGAAGAAGGCAAGAAAAAGAAGAAAATACGGAGGTGAACTTTAGCTATAAAAATAAATTTTTCAGTATAACCACAAAAGATGCGTTCCGAAGGCAGCTGAAGGCATCTATGTAGCAACCACAAGGCAGGATAGGAAACGAGAGAAGACTGAAAACATTATTAGCAACAGGAGCTTTGAGCCTGGAGAGCGGCTCGAGACGGGGCCCAGCCTCTGCGTAGCCCTGCGTTTGGAAGAGTTATTAGGCAAACGAGCGCAAACGGCCTCGCGATAAGACCAGTAACAACTTCCATCCATTTTGCAGTGCCGTAAAAACTCCGCACAGGTTTCAAGGCAAAAGAAGATCCTTACGCTAAAATTGCTGGAGCCAGTCACAAAGCCAAGTCACCTCGCAAGTCTACAGCTGAGCGGCAGGTTCAAAGCCCAGAGACCTGAGTTTTCCTATATGCAGCCGTATTTCATAGAGCATTTTTAAATCTAGGGATGAGACTTATTTCTAAGTGTTAAGCTGCTTGTTCTCTATATTTTTTGAGTTAAGAGGATTCACTACAGTACAGTGGTATACAGATTAGTCCATACAGGTGCAGATTGCTAAGACAGGAAAACAAACCATCCTGTGATCCGGGCCCCAGGGTGCTCCGCGGGAGGCTCATTAAGGTGTCAGCATTCCCAGGCTCTAGAGAGCCCAGGAGAGGTAGGGGACCTGCACCACCACTTCCAGAGCAGTTTCAAGCGCTCGGCTCCATCGGATCTAGTCAGCGTGCAGGCGTTTCCCCCACATATGACAYGGGATCATCCGCATGGAGAGCAAAGAGTGTGCTCAAAGGGCTCAGCGTCAGGCATTATGCATCTGTAAAATGAGGGTCTATAAACAAAGGAAGCAAACAATGATGTCAGTTGACGGCTTAATGGCCCCACAACACCAGATTCATGTGCAATTAATAACAGAGCTTTTGATCTTGCAGTCAGCAGCTATAAGATACATATGCTTTCCCTGTATATTTGATTATATTCAAGGAAGCAAAAGGATAAATACTTTTTATTAGCGTTACAGAGTACTTTCCGCATTAAGCCAGAACTTCATAAAGCATTTGCGGTCTGACACGATATGCTTTTTATTTCGTCCCCCTGCACGAGTTGCATGCGTGGCGAAATGTTGTTTTGTTTATTCCACCGTTCCGCCAGGACCACAGATACTTGTGAGAACCTATGTACTTAGAAATTAGGTCCTAGAGAAAACATGTCAGGCTTTACTCAATATTATTTTTTCTATTTAAAGAAAAGGACAGCTTGGGATTTTTTAGGTCACATTGCCCATTTTCTTCCATGTCAAGCCTGTGGCACTTGAAAAATGCATAAACTTTTATTAGGGGTTCTCATAAATTGAGTTCACTGCTGCAAGAGTCTCCACTTCCAGCAGTGGTAAAGTTTAGTTCCCTGGGTTTTATTACTCAGGGTCAGTAAACCAGCGGCATCATTTGATTTGAGGCTGAAAACTGAGCATTTCTTGGAAACTAACATAGGAAAAAGGTACCTACAACACCACCCGATGGTTTGGAATTCCCTATTCAAACCACAGATATTTCTCACTATGGAGATCTTTATACACACTGACAAAATAGCACACAAACAATAAAAAAAAGCTTCCCTCCAATTCCAAGGCAGCTTTGCCAAGGGTACTCTTGTAACGCAAAGGTTTTAAGAGTTTTCCCGATCACTACAGGAACTGATGAGTAAATCAAAATGCCATATTTAATAAAAGCCAACATATTTTCCTTTCAGTATTGTTAGAGGCATTTTCCCTCCCATGCAAAGAATGCTAAAAACAGACTCCAGAACAATACTTTTCACTTCATCAACACCCCAGCAGATGTGCTGTCTGTCTCAAGGGCGTGTTTGATTCACGGAAAGGACACTAAACCTAGCCTAAGATGTCCATACGCTGGCCAAAAATAAGACTTACTCTACCACCAGTGCAGCTTTTTCACAGTAACGACAGGAGAGTTAAGAGTTACACATCACTTGCACATAGCTAGAGGCTCTGAACTTATCCAAGGTTGACCTTTTGCTTTGTTTTTATGATGTATTTTGCCTAAATAGATGGGATAAGGTCATGTTTCATACCCCTCTTTTACACATTAAGAAACCGAGACTTAATCACTCAGCTGAAGCTGAGGTGCACAGAGATGGGCTTAAGCAGGATCATGTTAGAAAGTCACATCTGCAACCTCATCGGCACCTTGGACATAAGAAAATCCTTTTTTCATGCATTAAGCAACACCCTCATGCACTAGTGCTTTATTTCTGCCCAGAAGTGCCAGTCCACATTGAGAACGTTGTTTGTGTCTAGACATGCCTCGGCGTTGTTTGCAGCCACACTCTGTTTTCACACGTCCCATAGGTTACACACAATTGCGTTTCGCAAGACGTGTAGTACAAAATGGGCAAGCGTGACCGAGAAATACCTGAAACCCTCCCTCAGTAAGACAGCAATGCCTCTTTAAAAGAGTACTGCGAGGCTTTTTTTTTTTTAATTGTCAGTCCAGAAGAATGAAATGGAGGATTACTGAGACCACTTGTTTTCCAGCGTGTTCCTAGGATGCTGTTTACTTCCGTGCTTGAGACTGCTCGTCTAACTTTCTCTTCTTTAAGCACAGAAAGCTTTATGGACAGGAGCTTTCACAAATRTCTTTAGCCTGAGCAAAGGGAGTATTGAGAACATTTGTCAAACTTGGTCGTTAACTGTAGTAACGATGTCTGCAGGCTGTCATTAAAAAAGAATCAAGGAGAAGCCGATTGCACCAGAAAGAAACAAAAACTTTCCATTCCCTTACTTTTTCCTTGCACGTTGCACTTCATTTGAAGCTTACTAATATACCAGCCAAAAGAATTGCAAGGGCTGGATTCCTTCTTAATACAATAGTCATGGTTCGCTAGTTAGAATCTGTATAGAATTAGTCAGTGACATGGACTAATGGAAAAATGTACTTAAGGAGCTGACCAGTTGCCCTCCCTTGCAGACTTACTCATGAGAAAGCCTCTATCAATACGGTGCATTAGTTCTTTTTCTATTTCTACTAGGAAACTAAGAAGCGGATCACAAAATAGTACAGATCAACTAAAGATGAGAAGTGTCACAGCAGCGCTTAGTCTGTACTAGAGACGGCCAAAAGTATTTAGCAAAAGCTCAGATCAGTCCTTCCATGTAGGCGCTTTCCTCCGCAGAGATTTTTGGGGCAAACTTCGTGTTCGTGGCAAAAGCAGCTTAAAACAGAATTAGCACAACAAGCTGCGACACATCTTGTTCCATTTTTCAAAGTTCCACTTCCATCAGCTGTACCTGACAACTGTAACCAGCAGTACCACGCTGCTGAATATCACATTACATCAGCTTTGCAAAATTGTCACGAAAATACATTAGCGGGGACACAAAATGGACTTGCTTATTAACATGAATGTGATCGCTATGAGAAGACTGAATGATATTTTACTCTGTATCACAAGCTCATTTTCTTAATGCAGCTCTATCTAAGCCTTCGGACTATTGTTCATCCCCACAGTATCTGACTGCCTTCCACATAAAATCAATAAGAAGAGCAAAGTAGACTTAATGGAGTCTCTGGCACTTTTCCCATTTTAGGGCAAAGTCCTGCTGAGGAGGGGTTTCTTTTTCTTCTGACTTAGGATTTAGACTTTTTGTTGTTGTTGCTTGGGTAGCACAAGGCTTGTAAAGAAAAATAAACATGGGTAACTGCCCACTAATGCTGATTATGTGTGGAAAGGAGGAGAAAAAAACAAAAGAAAAAAAATCAACTGGCATGGTGACAGAGTGGAAGTTTCCTGCCCAGGTCCGATTCTCTCCATAACATGAAAGAGCTGTTTGGGGAGTACAGACGCAGCAAATTGGGGGCCCACGACTCGGGCTTTGTCAACCGTTTCAAGCAGGTAACTCCTACACTGCTGCCTCCTATGCAGATTACTGCTGCTCTTGGCAGGAGGTGGGGGGGGGGGCGTGTGTAGGAGGGGATTCATGTTATTGAAAAAATGAGAGAAATTATATGTGTATTCTTTGGAAAAGAGGTCAAGAGCAGATTAGCATCCAGTGGGGAACATACAGGAGAGATGCTGTAAGATTCTTTGAAAAACGTGCCTAACACCAGGCACCAGAGTAAGAGACTATACATTCATCCTAGGGAAGAATCAAGATTTAAAAGAAATTTGCTTAAAGTTTTGAAACAGAAACTACTCAGGGCGGAGCACGAAGGGGATTAACCTTCCTATGCTGCAAAAAGTAGAAGCTAGAGTAAACGATTAAAAGAAAAGCAGCAGCCTGACATGTTAAAAAGGGTCTTGAAATCCCAGCAGGAGGGTGAGAAGTGGGTTAACAACCCTCCAGATATTTAGTTGCAGTGAGAAGCTCCTCAGCTGTTACAGGGGTAATCTCAGGGGCTGGAGGTTCTGCAAAAGCAGGTATTTTGCAGAGATGGAGAGCACCTCCGAGTGCATATGTGGACTCGGCCTTCTGCGAGCCCTCCRCACGGCTCCTGCCACAAGGCACCGGGGAAACCGCAGTTCTGCGGAACAGCGGTGCCTCTCCATCTCAGCTTTCCAATTCTGCCTGTTCGCTTGTTTGATGAGCATCTGTGAAACTACTAATTAACAAAGTGTTTAAACAAATGCCTAACTTTTAGTCTGTGAGTAGCCTTACTAACTTAACATATAATTAAAGTCAGGTACATAATTAAGGAAATTGCTGATACAGGTTCTGACCCTATGAGAATTTAACTTCCATTAGATAAAATCAGGGATTTCTGAAACTGTCTGGCTTCTTTCAACCATCAGCCTTTTCTATTTTTTCATAGAATCATTACGCTGACAAAAAGACAGGAAAGAAATGAGAAGAGAGAATGTGAGGGAAGCGGGGAGGGARGGAACCCTGGGACAGCACATGCTGGGCCGTGAAATGCACAAAAAGGTTTTTCAAAACAGCATGTTCTGAATGTCACCTTGGAGTCATACGATAATAAATATTCGTTATTACACTGAAAGGGTCTCATTGCCAAGTAACTATAGCAATGGAGGGAAAAGCCTGTTTTTGGACACTTTCCCCTCCACCTTAATTTTGCCCAGGGGGTGGGGAGGGAAAGGAAAGGGGGTTCAGAGATTGGACTCTAGATTGTTAACGGATAACATTTTCCAGAGCCCCCCTCTGATCACTCAGTGCCTCCAGGATTTAACAGAAGCAGACAGAATTCTCAGAGGGAAACTGGATGTTCAAAACAATTACACTGAACTATTCCATCCCCTTAGAAGGGGTTTAGCGCACCGGGTTCCCGATGCAAGGCTGTCAAATACATCCAGAGCCATTACAGAGCAATGTGACCCTTTATAAAGCGCCTTACTTGCAGTCCAGCTGCTCACCACCTCTTCCTTCATCCCTGAAGGAACAGAGCTTTCGAGTGAGCCTGAAAGTCTGGAAATGAGTAAGTGTGAAGTGAAACTACACATTGGCCTGCACCAAGTATTTGTTTTTGCCAAGCGGAAGATTGCATTTCTGCATCATTTTTAAATATTGATTTCTGGACTTCAATTTTGGGTGGGAAAAATAGAGTATCTGGAGGCCTCAAGCATCTTTTCTCTCCTGATATTTTCCAGAGCTGAGAGTGCTTGGAAAAGGAGGGAGTTGCTGGCACACTGGGACATACCACTGGACCTGTGGTTGCAGAAAAATACTTCTTCATCTGGTTAAAGGAAAAAACTGTGTCGTCCCATTGGTATTTTTCTAAGTAACTTGATGCATGGTTCTAGTTTTCATACTGACAATACAGTAATGCAAACTAGTTGGGGCAAGTTGCAGGGAGTACAGGAGAGCCAGAGGTTCCCTTTACAGAGGGACAACAGCAGCCTTCTTCATGCAAAACTTTTGAACCTGCAACTACTTGGTTGCCTTCCAAAAAAGGCAGAAAAAAACACATTTAGATGTTCTAAATTAAGTAGAAGTCACAGCTAATTGTGATCATTTAGTAATTTGTGAAGGAGCTGAGCTAAACCAAATATGTAAGACTTTTTTATCATTGCTCTAAATCAGAACTAGTTATACTATCAGGACAGATGAAAGTCCATAAACAATAACGAGTAAATTCAGAGGACTTCTGAAAACTTCAGAGAGTTTTGTTTGATTTCCATTTGTTGCCTTGGTCTTTAGTTTAGGAGGTTCCATTTCATAAAGCAATAGAGCTTCCTCCTTTCTAATTTGATAAAGGAAACTATCAATAATAATAAAGTTACTGCTAAAAATTGTCCTACSAAGCACAGAGATGTTGTCCAAAACATACTCAGGAATTTTCGCAAGKCTTCTGGAGAAAGAGTTGAAGAAGCCTACGCATCAATTGGGGTATGAAGGTCATTACAGTTAGCTTAAAGCTATTTGCACTTACATTCATGTTTCCACAACACCAGAGCACACTCCAGGGCCTGCAAAAAATCCCCTAGAATCGTTTATATCCCTCCCCCCAGCTCTTTACTGTAACATCGGTGCCCTAGTGTGGGGCATAACTCCAGGAACAACCCCTTCTCCTCCTGCTCCCGCTGTTCACCTCCTCCCTTGGCTTCAGGCCCAGGCTGCTCTTAAATGAAGGTCATCAGGGCTGGCTCCACACACCTGCGCCATGGGCCGGGCCTTCCCCAGGCCYCGGGGGGGGCCGCTAGAAAGGATACGGGGTTTTTGGGGGGTGCTCTGTGACACTGTACGCGGCCTCACGAGGAAACGGGGGCCCGGCGTTGCCCCCCGCGGCGCTGCGGGCCCGGCCGAGGCGGCGACGGCCGCCATGGCGCCCGCCCCGCGGTAACCTTGGCAACGGCACCGGGCACGCCGACCGTTATTGGGRGGGGCGGGAAGGAAGTCTCGCGAGACTTGGCGTTCGGCCGCTGGCCCCCGCGCCGGCGGGTCTCGCGAGAACTGCGCGCGGGTTGAGGTGGGAGGGGACGGCGAAGATGGCGTCGGAGAGCGAGCTGGGCAGGAAGTGGGACCGRTGCCTGGCGGACGCCGCTGTCAAGCTGGGTAAGGCCGGGGGGGGCGCGGGGCGGCCGCGGGAGGCGCGGGCCAGGCGCCCCGGGGCAGAGGGGGCACCACCGCCAGGCTCCCGGTGGGGAAGGGCCGCACCAGGCCCGGTCCCGTCTCCCGCCCCCACCCCCCCGGTCGTCGCCTCAGGGCCCGGCCCCGACCGGCGACGGTGTGTGTGTGTGTGGGGGGGTCCCGCGGCCCGGCGTCCCCTCACGGCCCGGCGTCCCCGCGGCCTCTTGTCCCCTCGCCGCCCGGAAGGCAGCCGCGCCGCCCCGGGCCTGGCAAGGTGACCTTGGGCGCAGCCCCCCGCTGGGGCCGCCCCTGGCCTTACCGGCGCCGCGAAGCGGAGGCTCGTTTTTCACCTCCGGTTAATCCCTGCTGAAGGTCCCTGAGGGCGCCGGACAGGCTCCGGCTTCCCSTTGCCCTGAGCGGCCTGGCCGGGGAGGCTCGGTGAGGTCCCTCAGTGCCGCCGGGCAGGTCTCGCCGCGGTGGCGGCTCGGTTTGATAAATCTCCTTCTGCCGAGCCGGCCGCATCGCTCCGGGCGCAAGGCGGACTGTGCTCATTAAAAGAAACGCACGGCGTGATACGCTCAGCGCCTTGGCATGTGCTGCTTACTACAGCACGTGCGGTTTGACATTGAAACGCTTCCCCTCTGATGTCCCAACCTTGCAGGCCGTTATGTGTTTTCTTTAAGTATGAAAACAGTTCTGTTGATTCCCCCCCCCCAATGTTTCTTTGTCCTTAAAGTTAGGAACGTGCATATGTCTGCAGAATCTGTACTTTTGGTGTACAACAAACTGTATATAACATTTCATTAAAGCTGATAGAGTGGCTATAATTATGCATGTGCAGTTCAGTGCTGTTCCAGTGACAGGCTGTCAAATTAACTGGAGGAGGGATGTGGCTTTAAAGAATGTGTCTGCCCAACACAGATCTTTGAATACAATGTATAAAACAAAAAGTGARATATCAGATGTGAAAGGTGTGGGTTCCATGTTGGCGCTGCAGTTTTTCTTAAAACCATAAATAATATCTCAAAAATGTGAATGTTTATTTTTTGCTGTAGTGGCCTTATGCTTGAAAGCTGGTGAGGAACTCTGTGTTTTTGTTGCCTAATGCTTTTCCAAGCTGACRAGGAACTCTGTGTTTTGGTTGCTTAATACTTTTCCATTAGAAAAGATGTTTAATTGTTTTGAGTAAACTGAAACTTCCATTGTTTATAACAGGTCTTTGAAAAGTGTCAAGTGCTCCAGAGCAGTGTTTTGTCTTATGAAATTCTATTCAAGTTTGTCTGACAAACATGTCCAGATATGTTTATGTTTCCGTAGCATTGCTTGCTTTATCATAAAAAATTAAGTATGCCAAATTATAAACTAAAACTTGTTCCATGCTGCAGCTGTGCATGTAGGAATCCTGTACATGGAAAGCCTCTCTGGGAGGTTGAAAGAAATGGATTCAGACTTCATTATGACGCAGCGTGTCGTTCCAGCAGGCCATTCTTTTTCATTTGGTGTTCCCTTCCATCCTGCAGTGGTGATGGATGAAAGAAAGTGTGATTAGATTTTCTGCACTAAAACTCTAGACCAAAAATTCCCAGTGTTAGCTTCACGATGACTAGGGGCACTGAGTAGAGAGCTCAGTAAAATTCAAGTTCTTCGGTAGGCCACATAAAAAGGACATGTGGGCTGCAGTTCTTAATTTGGGAGCCGTAGCACTAGACCTAGCATGATGTCCTCGGACACGTTTCTTTTTATGTGTCATTGCATTTTTCTGTTTTGTGTCCTTTCATCCAGTAATTGATCCAGTAACTGCAGCATCTGTGGAACAACCTACTTCGTGGTGTTAACAACAAATGGCTTGAGTGTGAAYTTTGAAAGTTGTAAGAGCCCAGGAGCTGCTTCTGCTCCAGCAGTTAGTGACTGAAGATGATGATGGCCTTTAGATATGAAATGAGCTGGTGACCTAGCTATGGGGACTGTTAAACAAGTGCTGACACAAACTTTCTCAGAGTGTCTCAGTGGAAATGGTTGTTTTCTTTGCAAGGACTTTAAAAACTTGTGTGGTTGTGATGACTGGTTTCATAGTATTACTGTAATGTTTGCTGGCATCTCTGATAAACAAGGACGATTGTTGTTGTAGAAAGAAAGAAAATGAACAGAATTCTTTRCTTGAGATTTCTGTCACTTGTTATGTGGGATATAAAAGTTAACCAAATCCTTAGTAGCTCTTTGTCAGACTTTTCCTTTGGGTAGCCGTAGTTTCCTTCCTGCACGTTCCTTTACATCCTTCCTGAGCATGATCGCCAGATACRTATTTCCAGCCAATGGCTGGGAAAGAGAAACATTGTGAGTGGCCTTGTGTTTTCCCATTTTGGATGCTGTAAGTAAAGGAAGGCACTGAATTTCTGAAGCCTTGCATGCAGGATGGTTTCCTGGTGTCCGTCAGAACTGTAGACACAGATAACTACTATGACTTTATTTGCAGGATGGAGGGGCTTGGGGGAGAGAAGAAAGTGAGAAGGGGAGGTAGCATCTATTGGCATAACTCTAATAGCAATTGTATATTTTTAAATGATAGCTGGGAGCTATGCAGTCTGTCCTGTCTTGCATTAATTTGTCAGGGTTTTGACTACAGTTGCTTGAGCCAATTTGTTTGTAATTGGCTATATAGCTTGTAATTATGCAGTATTGTTTTAGTTGGAAATCAAGTTCCTGGAAGGATTGCCAGTAAAATGTCCAAAATATGTGTATGTCTTATGTTACATCTTTAAGTGCAATATCATATTTTTGACTTCTTGCTCATTCCCTGTGCACATTTTGCAACTTTGTATTAAAACTCTTCCCCCCCCCCCCCCCGCTACTTCAAAAGAGAATACACTGTCAAATCTTGATAAGACAGTATTTAATTTAAAAGAGCAAATGATACTGTGAGCCTTTAGGTATGCCTGCACAGGACTTTGAAACATAGTTAAATGCAGCTTAGGTGCTAACCTCCTTTTATTAGGGCTGACATAGTTTATTTATTTGTTTTGTTAATGATGAGGCTGCATCTAGGTAGATCAAATTCTTTTTTCTTCCCCTTCCCTTTCTAAACCTAGTAACTGCACAGTGGGAAGGTTTTGTGTGTAGTTGCTTGGTCAGCCAAGAAAGTGCAAACCAAGCTGTTTCTCTGATGGGCAATCTAGGTCACGTTGACTCCAGCTGTGTACAGTTTTCAAGACTGTTCACCTGTGCAGTCACTAATATAATTTAACTTTCCATTCTATCTCTCCTCCTGATACTGATTTTCTTACTCATCAGAAAGTTTACTCGTTTCATGTGTGGGGAAAGAGAATCCATCCCCAGTGGCTTTCTTCTCAAATTGCAAAACGTTAAGCTCCTATGTCCTCTCCAGCTATCCCAACCAATTCTTCCTTACTCTTTTTATCAGTAGAGTTCTGTGGAGAAAAGACATGGAAGTAAATAGTATTGTGGTCATCTTCCATCCCACTGGCTTTCAACCTTGACCTCAGATTTGCACTTTGGAAGACAGTTAACTCATGAAAGACTGACAAAGTTGCTCTCCTCTCATTTTGGAGGAATGATTCTTACATGCTGTTCCCAGATAACAGTGAGGCAATAAAGACTGTGTGTGTGTTTTCTATTGAAACTATTGTACTTTTAAATGACTTAAATGCTGTAATTTACCTGCTACTATCAGGTAATCCTGGGAAAGCTGTTTGCTTCTCAGTTTGTATGTTAAGTTGCCAGGCTGAAGTTTGTTATTTGCAGGAGAGGCAAATGTTTTGATGTGTGTCTGTGTCTGACCAAAATTCAGCCTGGAAGCTTTTAAATAACCCACTGTAGTAATGTTCCTTTTCCTCTAATCCTGTTTTGACATCTGAAAATAAAACTCTCSCAATCCCTTTTTAATAGGAACTTTATTTAAAAGAAAAAGGCCACTTTAATTCTGCTACAGTTATTATGCGATTTCTTCTGGCTTGCATTCTCTTACCTGCTTGAATAGCTGTTTTTGTTAATGGCAAGGGTGAACATGTATTGTTTGTGTCATTCCGCAGACTGAATTTTTCAGAAAGATTCATTGTATGGATTTCAATGTCAGTATTTTTAAATAATGCTTTACATGGTTATGAATAGGATAAAGTCAGTCTATATAATGATAAAACTTGATTACACTTTCTGAAAACTGGATTAGGCTTTTTCTAAATATACAAAAATGCTGAGATTCCTGTTCTAAAGTGTAGGGGTTTTTTGTTTTGTTTTGTTTTTGTCTGCCTATCATAATGTGGCTAACTAAGCTATGAGGACAAAAGACTTTCTTGACTTGGAATTTTGTTTTTAATGATGGAGAACATGAATATTATGCAAGCACACAACTGCGTTATTATTTGGACTTCACTTGTAATCCTAAATTATTTTCCTCTATCATAYAGGAGAGGATCCAATTCTACTAGTTGTGTCTTGCAGCAGACAAATTAGTGTAAATACTAACTGCTTATGGCTCACTGGGGCTGTGTGGGAGGCAATGGAGCCAACAAAAAGACGGCTCATTTTAAAGAGCTGGACAAGCACTGTTTGAAAAATAGGCTTTTAGTCAAAAGTCTAACAGCAATATTTAATTACGTTGTTAGCAGAACTCTGAATGCATTGCCCACCTAAATATTAAGTGACTATTATCTCCTTTTGGAAAAAGGACAAAAAGTCTTTTCTTGCAGAGGGGCCCTCTTTATGAATCTAGTTCTGTGTTCCCGTAACTGCGCTGTCTCCTGGTGTCCTTCCTAAAGGAGGCCTTTGCTTCAAATTTCAGAGCTCACCTCCTCAAAAGCAGCTTTACTGTTCCAGGGAAGGACTTAAAAAGAGAGAGAGCAGCTCTCTGAGCTGGCGTTTGAGGGACCATCTGACCGAATTGGGAAACTCTGCCCTCCCTAAAGAAACCGGATCAACTAACTAGCCCAAGCTGTGAGTGAAGCTGGGGGAAGTCCTATTTAGAAACCCTAGACTGAATAAGGTCTGCTCTGCTGGAAATGAATCCAAATGGCACTGACTTTCTTGTCCTCTACATCAGTGTGCTGATAAGACACCAGCTGTGCCTTCTTCAGGAGTTGGCATGTGATGACACTGTCCAGGGGAAGGGGACTTCACTTATTTTTTTTGGTCCATGAGACATGACTGCAGTAGGTAGGAACACTTCCCACCTCTTTGGTCTTTGATACATCGGATTTAGTTTGGTGAGAAAATTCTGAGGAACCTAAGGGCTGCTGGTGTGTCCTTGCTAGTGATAAACTGGTAGCGAGAGATTTGAGAAGGAGCCAGGTTTTTTTTCTGTGGCATTTCTGCTAGTAAGTGAGATGCCATTGTAAGACTTCTTGCTCTAAATTGTCCCTGTTTCTTAGCTGGGCCAGCAGACGTCAGTAATGGTCAACCTATATTGGATGGGGGTGGAGAAGCATGATTGCCAACTCTCATAGCTKTGCTTGCAAAAGCCCTAAACGTGAATGTGTTTACTCCAGCAAAACTTTTATTTATTGCAATATTATTGTTATCACTAGTGGCGTCATTTTATTACAGTAAGACAAGGTAGAGTTTTCTGTCAGAGTTGTATTGTCCGTATTACGAGTATCTTGCTGGTCTGGTACATACATGCTTCTAACGCAAGTGCAACCCTGATTTTACTTTAAGAGCAGCTTTCTCTCTTTTCCCCTTCCCCTTTTAAAAGCAGGAGGAAACACATGTGCCCTCTTGTCTCACCAGCTCGTTCACCACTCTGGGTATGAGCCGTTCCTGGCCGGGCTACGAGACTCTTATCGCTGTGATTGCTTAGGAGGTCGTGGGCTGACACTGATACTTCCAGCTGCTATGTGTCCATGTGTGAAAGTCCTGATGTTTATCTAAGGTTAGCCTTTGGATAGCGGTTGAACTGCAGGAGTGCTTGGGGGTGAAAGTGCCCCCTGAAAGCATGTCAAGATTTTTACATTGTACTGGAATTTGGATACTTTTATTTTGTCATTCCAAGTATTCGGTGTTGCTACAGTCAAATGCAAGAGCAAAACAAAACGTGCTTTTTTCCTATTACTTCCTAGATTACTTAGTATATAGTTTCACTGTGTTTTCTTCTAGTGTCCTTGCTCATTTTTCTTCCTGCTATGTAAACAATCCACGCAACAGGGGAGATGAGAAAGCAAGCTTCAAAGTTGGTGTTTGAAGAAAATTTGATTCCTGCCACAAAAGACATAGCTAAGAGCCTGCTTAAAATTAGTTCTCTCAGTAAATAAGTGATTGCATGGTCTCAGATTTCTACCTGACGGTAGGTGCTGTTCTGTAAAGGTTCTCCTATAAGAAAAAGGCTCTGTTCCCCATTTTTGCACAATAGTTATCTGTGTTTCTTGTCAAAGTGGGCTTTTTCTGTTTTTTTTTGGGGGGGGGGAGAGAGGAGAAACACTCTATGACAAGAGAAGGTGGATAGTTTGAGAATGAGTTGTCTGAGTTTTTTGTTTATTTGTTTTTAAGATCTTCAGTTTTCTTTAATGCTTCTTTACGTCAAACAAATTCTAGTGCGGTACTGAGCAGATGCTCACTTGAAACCTGCGGTGTGTCAGGCCTGTGGATGAGAACTGCTGTTAAACCTTGAAGCTGTTGCTTTCACTGTCCCGAAAGTCAAACTAAACTACTGAGCTATTGCAGGATTTCTTGCTGCTGATGGAAGCTGTCTTTCTAGCTGAGAAGAAATCTTCTGTGTCCTAACTAGTCGAGGACTAGATCGCTAAAAGCCTGTTTCAGAGAGTCTAGCCCATACAGAGTGGTTGCCACTTTTTTAGAACTAAGAAGCCATCTTCCAGGAGCTGCTACTTCATTTTATTGTAATAATTTATTTTGTTTAAATGCAAAATAACAGAATATGAAGGAAGGGAGGCTAAAGTTCTGTGTTTTGTATTTGAGTATAAGGAATGGGAGAGGAGAATTGTCTGATGACAAAAAGAAAACTGTTAAGTAATTGGAAAGCTTCCAACTGCCATAGTAACAGCAACACCTCTGCCAAATGCCAAGGAGCATATTTTAATCCTTCTATCTTAAGTTTCAAGCTACTGAAGACAAGTATATCTAGGTGTGGCTGTCTTGATAGTTGCTTCAGCCTGTAGCTACTTGGGTAGCCTAGGAAAGAATTGTGTAGTATCTCTGTTGGAGGGACTGTTGATTAAATTTAAAATTTACAGAAAAAGCTTTTCCCAGATGTTCTACTGGGGCAGGAGTCCATCTTGAAGATTTGTGTTTCTCTATGAGACACTTTTATGATGTCCTGTTGGGTATATGGCGCGTGCTCGTCTGTGTGTTAGATTGATTTGAGGTACCATGACATTTTTCTTGGAAGGTGTATGAGCCAGAAAAGTAGAAAGAAAAYGTTTCTGAGACTGGGCGCTCTGCCTAATGCCAGTTCCTCCTGGTTCTCTTGGTACCTAAGTGGCCAGGAACGCTTATTGGGGAACGGGAGTAACATGTCCACAGAACCATCCTGTCCCCTGTTGACAATGACTGTAAATGAGTTTGGGCTAAATTGATAGAGGTAGGGTGGAAGAGGCTGTTTTTCTAGTTAAACATTTTAAACTGTCAGAGAAGGTGAAAAATGCGTTGTACTCTTTCCTGTGGCCTTTTCCTCCAAAGAGTCTGTCATGCAAGAAAGGGAGGGAGACTGTGCCCAGCATGGATCAAGCCCTTAGCTTTTCCATGTTCGTTTGTTTTTATTGTAAGATAAACCTTTCATGTTTTATTGTTATGAAGTTAAAGCCTGGCCTAGAGGTGCTGATCTTTAGTGGAAACAGCTGCAGACTGAGTGTCCCTTGGTCAGGTGGGAGGCTCTTTGAAGCAACATGTTGCCTCTTTAAAAGGAAATTGAGCATGTGAGAACCTTAAACCTGTAAAACTCATCAGCAGCTCTGCCATTGTTTATCTCTTGTGTAACTTTATATAGAATTAAAGTGAAATGCATTACTTTGTTCCCAAGAAAAGATGGGTTAGCCCCCCCCTTGGTCTTGGAGACACAGGAAATGACCACACAACCCCAAATACTTCCTAGTGGAATGAAGATGAGTGACAAACTATCCACAGAAAGAGCTGCTTAACCAGGCAGGGTAAGAAATTAAATGTAGCTAAAGCTTCTGATTTTAAGTTAAAACCAATACCGACTGTTCAAGCCAACTAGAGAAGAGCAAATGTCCGTGCCCTGGCTTGCATGAGTGGGGAGAGCAGAACATTTCTTGTTGAAAGAGTGTTTTGATAAGCAACAGTTCTCAGCATAGTTTCTAGCCCGTTCTCCAGTAGGAAGCGGAATGAACCTAACTGACTTTGGGATCAAGGAAGCGAAGAAGGCTTTGTTTTTCAAGTTGCCTTCTTGTATAGAAAACAAAAACATTAGCTGTCAGATCTCCTCTTTTATTTCCATGTAGCTTTTCGTTAACCTAGAGCAAGGTCCCAGATCTCTTACCATCATCTTTCTAAACTAATCTGCTGCCGTACTCCTCTTCCTGTTGGAGTAGGGTGGGGTGATGGCCTCTAAAACTGACACCGTGTTGTTTTTGTGGGAAGCAATTAAAAATAAAAACCCTTTTTCTAGAACCAGACTTATCACTTCTTCAGAATTTTTTAATTGTATGCGCTCCAATAACTATAGTACCACAGTTACCTGCAGTGATTGCTGTACTTAAACGAATGTGGTAGGAAAAAAACTTGGAAAAAAACTTAGAAAAAACTTATCCTTCTGTCTTAAAAAGTCAATCATGTGAGACCATGCTTAACAGTGGTGCTGGGCATTAATGCGTGGGAAGACCTAGCTTTTGTTTTAGGCCTTGTATTGATTTGCATTTGGCAGAAATAATACATTTTTCACCTCGAGTGTTTTCTGTAGCATCCCTGATGGCCAACAGCAAGGGGCATTGATGGCATCTGTGTGGTGCCCTTGCAAATGGGGGTGTAATGTGAGAGTGCATCTGAAGGGGGTGTAGAGAATACAAAATAATGCTTTCTAGATGTAGGCAGCAAGATAGCTACTATATTAACTATAGCGGCTTCCTTAGCACAACCTTTTTTTAAGACAAAAAAGTAACCAGTTTACCAGCGCACTGGTAAGTAGGCTTGTGGGTTTGACTGGTAGCATGGAAAATGTGGCGACATTAGCAATTGCTTGGGCTCTGCATCTGGATGATGCACAGTTTGTCATCCTGTAAATCATTTCTCATTGATTAGCTAAACTGTTTGGATTGGCAGAGGGAATCTGTTCTTGGAAAGGAAGCGCAGAACAGTATCGCTCCCTGCATGACAGGCCGCCTCAACTGGACAGTTCAAACAACGCCTAGTGCTGTCTGAACTGAAAGTAATTACCTCCAAAAGTCATATTTGGACCTAAAGTACAACAGAGCAAAACAAAGAGGCAGCATAACTACATATTGTAGAAGACTGTCGGAGGGAGCTATGTCAGAGGGCCAAACAGTTGTCCATTGGATGAATTCTTGAAGATAGTAATTATCCTTAATAGCATAAACATTCGGCTCAAGCCAACACCAGCTGCGTTATAGCAAAGGTACAGAAGGAAGGCCCTGCCTGGGGAGGGGGAGTGGAGGCATTAGCATGGATGAACTACTGCTCTTAGTAATCCTTGATGTCCCTTCCCCTCTGAACGTAAATGCTGGGCAGTGGCGCAGGATGAGTAGGGCGAGCTGTTTATAAAAGATTCTCCGAGTATTGTATCTCCTACTCTCCAAAGTGCAGAAGAGGCCTGAAGCTCTGACCGGACATCTGAAGAACTGAGACTTTCCTTAGCTGTGCAAATGATTAGAGTGAAAACCTGACCTTCTGCGAAATGCTTGGTTTCTAAGGTGTCTGGGGGAGTTATGTCAGGACCACTTGGCAGGCGGTCAGAGTTCTTCCCTGCAATTGCATGTTTTGTAAGCCTACTCTAAAGCGGTAATGACCTGGTAAAGTAGTTACCTCTATCGCAATTGGATCTAATGAAAGTATGCAATAAAATGGAAAGAGTTTTCAAAAGCAGCTCTGCTTTCCAGTTCTTGATAAATACAGATAGTGAAGTCAAGTGGAGAGTAAATACCAGGGTTTTTGTTTAGACAGTCATCTCTGTTTTAATATTCAAGGTTTTTTTTTAATCAATGAAAAGCAGAGGGTGCTTAATTAATTTATTAGATAGTACAGTGAGTGTTGTTTCAGTAATCTGTGCTTCAATAGGAGCTACCGTTAGTGTACTCTTTGCAAGGAAAAAGGTTTAAAGAGCAAAAGGAAACTAAAAAAAGATGACTCCTGTATGCCAAGAGGGTATAGGATTCTTTGGCATTGTTCTGGACTTGACCCATTTAGTAATGCATTCAACAGGAGCTTAAAAAAGGATCACATGATTTTAGGACTACTTTAAAAAGAACTTTTTAATTAATAAAACCCAGTACATGTCAGTTAGATTTCATGCATTAAAATGAGAGAATTCAAATCCATAATGGAATGGGTTTTTTGGTTTTTTTTTTTTTTTTTTTGCAAAATAAACCTGAAACTGTTAATGTTTTTAGGGAGCATAGGTATGGCTTTTTTAACTGTTGTCTTTAATGCATATAACTAAAGGTAGAATTTATCCACTAAACTCAAATTTTTCACTGTTATATTTATTGAGTTTTGAGAAGAATTTTGCAGACTTGCCTGACTTCTTACAAGAAATCATAAGTGCACCTTCCAAGGAAAGCAAAAATTATTTTTAAATATGCCAACGAAGTTCTTTAATGGTGCTGGATAAAATTTTGTACTGCTGCAATTATGTCTATATATAGTATAAGGATGTGAAAAGTCATTCGTTCCTAATGTGTTTAAATATGCTCCATAATGAATGTTGTGGATGTGAAAGATAAGCAGCCTGGAGCTTTCTTTTGCAAGGTATAGAGTAACACAAAGCATCGAAGTTTTGCTGCCCTCCGGACACACATTGAAGTAGTTAAAGTAGTGAGATAAACGAAATACAATAAGATATTCATCTGCAAAATCTAAAGCTCGAGGACACAATAAGTTTTCATTTAAGTGTTTTTCATTTACTGACAGTGCACCGAATAAATCTTGCTTCCACATTGTAGATGGTGACAGAAATTCAGTAACTTTCCCTGGGATGAGGATTTAGTTTGTTTCGCAAATCTTTCCAATTATGATGTCCTTGAATGGATAGGGATTCACATCTGAATTAGCTGCTTGAATTTATTTAAGAAAATAAGAATTCTTTTTTCAAGAATACTTTTATTTTTTAAGAATACTTTTTGTGTGTGTGTGCTGAAATACCATCTGTTATGGTATTTCTGAGCCAGAACAAAGAATTAATGAAAAGAACTTAATTATTTTCCATTGCTATGCATTATCTTAGTCCTCACTCGCTGCGTTTCTTCCTACAGGTGCTGGATTTGGATTAGGAATTGTTTTCTCAGTCATCTTCTTCAAAAGTAAGTATATTGTGCTAACTTTGACTGCCTGGATTCCTAACTTGTGTCTGTTGTGGGTGTACTTTAAAACCAAGAAATCTGAGGCATGTAAGACTTAATCAGCGTGTTATACCAACTCCTTCATTATTGCTCATTTCTTCTCAGTTGAAATGCAGTTATCTAAACTTCTGGCTGTTGTGTAACAAGGTTGTTATATGTGGCATCTCTCTGAATTCCTACTGTGCTCAACTCAAGTTTTGGAATTGCAGAAAACCCTGAGCCAAATTACTAGAGCCGTGTGTCTAGACATCATCTTATGCCAGTCTTGCTGGGGTTTTAAAGCTAATCTCGGTTCTTTTTTTAATTAWGCTTTGTTAACAGAATAATTTTCAGTAATATCTTGAGTTCAGAGTTTACTCTCTCATTCTAAATACGATAACTTATTGCTTACTCTTGTTGTCTTTCTGACGTGGATTTTTTGGCTTTGTGGATTTTGTGGGTTTGGTGGGGTTCTTTTTGTTTGGTTGGGTTTTTTTAGATGTTAGGACTCATAGAATTTAAATGCCTAATGTGCATCTTCATAGTCATTTATTGCTTCTAGGCATTTGTTTGACAAGACTATCAATGTAGTGTGAAATGAAGAGCTTTTTCTGAATTTTGTTTTTCCCTCTGCTTACCTTCCGCACAGGAAAGACATGGCCTATTGCTTTTGGGTCAGGGATGGGGTTAGGAATGGCTTATTCCAATTGTCAACATGACTTCCAGTCTCCGTATCTTCTCCATGGCAAATTCGTAAAAGTAAGTACCACTACTAGTTACTACTAATTAGTAACTAATTATTAGCATTAAATGGTACATCTAGACACCACTTAAATGGATATTCCTGTGCCTTTCCCCAAAAATACCAGTTAGAAGAAACTTGTGTTTCCCTGCTCTTAAGGTATTTTGAATATCCGGTGCATAGGATTAGCTTAGCAGATCCTGCGGGTAGGTTTTCCCACAACTCGTAAACATGTCTAATAAAATACATATTAGAAAAGCTGAAAAAATAAGTTAAGAGTAACATTCTGTCTTCAGCCTTGGAAAGGGACCAGCTAGGAAGAAACTGTAAGTCATGTCAGGCATGTGTTTCAGTGGATCTGCGTGTAGAAGCAAGGCTTTAATATTTTGTGGGTTTTTTTGCAACACGAAAACGCGAATCATTCTTAAGTTTTGTGGCTTGTTTGGCTGGATAGTCATGTAATAGTCTGAAGAAGTTGTATGCTTTTAAAAGTATTGAAGAGGATAATTTAAATGACTTATGAGCATTATCATCACTGACGCTGAAATAAAATATTTAAAAATAGATTAGAAGAATAGATTAGAAGGAACCATCTGCATTCTTACAAACTACCTATAATGACTTAGAGTGCACTAAGTCTACAGTTTAACTCCATTAATATTCTCTTTATTTCTTCACATGTAGAAGTTGGGACTGTTCTTGTGCTAATTTATTGTTGTGGCATGTAGGAAAAATTGGGTGTTTTGAACCTGCGAAGCCATGTACTGCTAAAAGCATTTCAGTGATACCACTGGAGAGACATATTTACAGTTAATTTATTACTTTAGAAAGTAATGGTAAAATGTTCTGCCAGAAGCTTTTCATGGCAAGTAAAAAGAATGCAAAAATTGATCGTGTATCTCTCTTTGGCCTGATAAAAGAGGCTTGAAGATATTTTTAGTCTTTTTCCGGATGCATCTAGAGGCGAAAGTTAAGCCCAGTCCTCCTTAGATTTATTGGCAGATTGGCCTTTGCCAGCCCTCTGCAGCCTTACCAGACATACCTGTTTGAGAAGAGTCTCTCCAGCTGACTAAAGAACTGCAAACAGTATCAAGACTCTTGAACTACTTCTCCAAAATGTAATACTTTGGATAGCAGTACAGAGTAACTGGGCCTCATATCCAGCTGATACAGCATTCCCAGCTACATCCCAGTGATGTTCTAGAACCAGAAGTCTGTGCATGACTCCTCTGGCCACATTTGTTAGCAGAAAGCTAATGCATTTTTCATGTTTCATTCTGAGAGTATTCTTCCAGCTTAGGTCCTCAAAAAGAAACCGGAGTGAAATGTCTATGAGTTTACGTGAGGGGTAAATGCCTTGTTCACATGTCCTGAGAAAATGGTGTTCACTGAAAGATGGTTTTTACTAGGGATGCTGGGCAACAAAAAGTCAACTTTCGGGTCAGCCTGGTAGGGGTTTTTATTTGGATTAAGGACTAATCTGTGCTCTGGAGCAAGGGTGGTCCTTCGATGCATGAGGTAATTGAAAGGACACTTCCCAGAAGCAGCACAGCTGCCTGCATGGCACAAGACTAGACAAATAGTTTCCAGCACACTGTCTCCACTAGCTTTCTCTGGCACAAAGAGGCTGAACATGCTGAGAGAGGGAAGAGGCAGATGAAGCCGTCTAATGGTTAATGTCATTAATTCTCTCCAGAATGTAGTGTCATGGCTAATGGCTCCAGGGCTATTACAGCAAAATTATTTCATTTCTGGTGGTTAGGAGTGTTGGAAAATATTGTTGCATTATCACTCATCTGTTTTTTCCTAGCAAATACTGTTATAACAAAACTCTTTAGGACTTCCTTTACAAAGCTGGGGTTTTGTTCAAATGCTAACTTGTCAAAACGCAAGAGCCTGCAAGACAGATCAGCTTTATTAAAAGAGAGAGAAATGGAACATGCATTGACTTGAATGGAATTTATTTCTAGTTTTCTGAAGCTGTCAAGTTCCTAGGCTCCTAGGATAACTGAGATTGGAAGGGACTTCAGGAGGTCATCTAGTCCAACCTCAAACCACGATCCACTCTGAAGTCAGATGAGGTTACTCAGGGCTTTATCCAGTCTGGAGTCTTGATTCTTCAGAATCAAGTTCTTAATTCTGAATCCTGAGTGAGAATGAGACAGGACAGAGGACCCTCATGATACCAAATAAACAGGAGATTACAAAGCGACTTCACACCCGTTCTGGGTGTAACTATCATCACACTGCCCATTCTCTGGATTATTAAATTGATGGTAGAACATTGACACCAGTAGAAGAGGCCATTCATCTAGAGCAAGCGACTACTTAAAATGCAGTAAAACTCAAATCAGGAGTCATAAAATTCTGAGGGCTCTTTAAGTCTTTTGATCAAGTGAATTTCCCTGTGACTTCAGCTGAAGTTAAAATTTGCATCCAGCAGTAATTCCTGGACTTAAAATTGTATGTCTGAAAATTAGGTTGCCTAGGTTGCCTCACAGAATGCTAAGTATCGCTTTCCAGATATTTAGCCTGTATTATTTATCACCAAAAAAAACCCTGTACTCCTGTAGCAATGTGGATTATATTGCTTTGCAACAATACGAGGAGAAGTTCATCAATTGGAGTCTTTCCTTCTGCCCTTTGAGGAAGTGATTTCTATCTGATAGTGCAGACTGAATAGTTAACTTGAAAGCACCATAATTTTGGGGGTTTTTGAAGTACCCAGTTTATCAGAGCGGAGGCTTATGTGCATGAAAACATGGCATGTTTCCTGTATGAAAATAGCTGCTTAACTTCTCCGTGGTCAACTCCTCAATCTAGCCAAGGACAAAAATGTTAGCCTACCTTCTGGAAATATTATGAGGCTAAGTGGCTTGCTCTACATCGTACAGCGCCTTCCATGTAAGGAACCCAAATGGCTTTTTAATAATATAAGCCTTCTTGCTTTACAGGAACAGTGACTAATGGCTAAGACTATCCCAGTGGGAAGGAAGGAGAAATCAATGATTATTCCTCAGGAATACTGAAGTGCCCCTGGAATAAGCCAACATTCTTCAGTAACGATCGCCAGTAACTCTTTATACTCCAACAAACTGTTTCTGTACATGAAACAAAGTTCTGTTCCTTGTTTTGTATCTTGTGTCTGGAAAGTGCAAGGAAGAGCTCTTCTGGGAAATAAATAAAACAAAAATGGCCTTCTCTGGTGTGTTGACTTTGTATGTGAGTGAGAGCGAGAGAATGCAAGGAGAGGACTTCATTTTGAATACCTAGCAGCTGTGACCACCTGGGTAAAGCCACTGTGAAAGTTCTTCAGAAAAGACAGCCGTCGAATGTTCCTCTCCACTCTTGAAAGGCAACCCCCATCAAATATACAGTTCAAAGAAGTCTTCCCACCTCATAAATCACCCGCTAGACCCCTGCTGCTGGTGCCGGTGTTTGGAGAGGAATATAAATACTCCTATGTCCTGTTTGTTCAGTTGCCCTTTAGAACTGGAATTTTGTCCTCTCCGAAGAGGCATAATAGAAAAGGGCAAATCCGAACTGCGTGACTAACTCAGCTAGCTGATGTTGTCTCTTGAAGCTTTGAGTCGTGGAGCGAATGAAGTTTGAAACTTTCCTGGTACAGGGGGCTAATTAAACAGATGCACAGGTCATCTGGCTCAGAGCCTACATTTTAGGTTGATTGTTTTTTCATCCCTCTTCTGTGGGAGAACGTTTAGATTTCAGTGTCTGGGAATGGGTCACAAATATTTAAAGCTATTTATTGCCCTGGCAAGTCACTGATCCAAATACTCCCTTGTACTTTACGTTTACCACAGTCCTTGTAATTATTTGTTGGCATGTAGCCTACCGCTCTTCTCTTGACTCGAGAGGTCTCCTTCACCGCTTCTTTACTCGGCGCATTTTTGTAGCTGTTGAGATGACTCTTAAGGACTTCTCTTCTTTCTTCCAGTTAAGATGCTTGCTGCATATTGTCCATGTAGCACAAGTTGCAAATATAGGTCTGCTAAGACAGAAAGAGAGTGTTTTAGGTTGATACTGAGTTTTCCCTTATTTAAAGCCTGTTCTGCTCCATGGTGAGCACAGGCRGATGGAAGAATGACAACAAATTCCTCTCCAGAAAGGGGAGACAATGGAAAGCAAGTTGCTCAATGTTTGTTTTTTAAACCATGCCAGAAAAGGAAGGGGGTGGACTGAGGGGCAGTCTTTTGAGTTTAGAGAGCTTGAGAAACTCCTTATCTTATTGAGCAATGGGCCTGGGATTTGGTCTGGGTGCTCCAGGAGTCCTGCACCCGCACCTCCCGTAGGGCACTTGCGTATGGATCCTGCACCCTGAAGAGACATGTTGAGCTGTGCCCAGAGTCAACAGAAGCTGAAGAGGTAGCCTAGAGCGATGGACTTGTGAAAGAAAATAGCTTTAATGCCAGAGCAGTGTTAAAGACTGTCAAAGCATGATACCATCCAGGACCATTGCTTGAGCATGTCCTTGATTTTTCCACCTCCTCCCTTGCCGGACTGCATTCATCAGTCAGGTCAAAACAGCTTATTGGAAACAGGATCTCTTTCTTTCTTCCCAATTTTGAATAATTTTATCTGGCCCCTATTTTTAATTTGAACTATGTACTTTGGAGCCATAGCTCCTCTGTGGTTTGGAAAGTGTTTTTATTGAGTTCTGTGTGTGTGCTGCAATGCTAGCAGTCTGGGAAGCCGGTGGATCCAGCTGGAGAGAAGAGCATCAACTTGGGCAAGAAACTGGAGACTAAAGCAAAAGTGGTTGTGGCGCTCTGAATATAATCGCTCTCAACGTACAGGAAAAGCACATTAGTGCTTTGTGTTTTGGCCCGGGATGATGGGTGCCCCTTTCATTTAGTGTCCCTGGTGATTATAAAATCAAATGAGTTGTCCCTCTCTGGCGTGCTCTGCTTTAGTTCAAATAGGACTTACCAGAGTTAGTTCTTACTTAGTCTGATCTGCTGTGGGCTGTGATCAAGTGGTCCTTCCTGCCCCTGGAACTCAAATGGAATCAATAACTATTCACAATGTGTTATTTATTGCTAGATTGCAAATGATCGGAACAAATTTTCTTGCTCGTTACTGTGAAATTCACTACTGTAAGTGTGCAAATTTTTTACATGATCTTACACAATTTTACTCTACAAAGTGGAATTTAAATTTTCTTTGTTCTTTTTCTTTAAAGAGGGTAAGAACTGAATGTTTTTTGTTTTTTGCACTGTACATATGCATATATACACACACACGCATAACTAGCACATAATTCGTCTGTACTTGTTTTGGCTTAATTAAAATTGTGTTATTCAAAACCTATTTTTGAACCTGTCCATATAAGCCGTGCAAAATATCTCCTTTTGAGGACAAGTCTCCTGTTTCCCTCTATGGGAATGAGACCATACTGCTCCCAACTGAGGTTGGAAGAGGAATGGTTTCCTGCTGCTTGATTTCTAATTACATAAATGGAAGGGGAAAAAGTGGAAATTCTAAGTACCAAAAGGCATGTTAAATTTAGTATAATATACTCATCTGGAAACTATCACATTTTTCCTTCTTCTTAAGCCTGCTGAAATCATTGCTTCGTCTAACTGTAGCGTGATTTGGACCAGTACCAAAAAGTGCAAACAAGATAGGCCTAAAAAAGTCAGGTGTCCCTACCCAAAACTTAATGGGACCTTTTAGTGGAGAAGTTACTGTATCACCCTGGTGCAATTTTAATAGGAAAATGGTAGGTATAAAGTGAATAAAGAACCATATCTCTTTTGGGGGGAAGGAAAAAAAAGAAGAAGCTGTTTGCTGAATAGAACTGTTTTTGAGCGTTTAACAACTCCCTGAGTGCTTGACTGGCCACAAATCTGACTCTTAACAGCTTGATTAGATGTCTGCTGAGGCTTTGAGATGAATAAACAAGTCACGGAAAAGCAGAGACTGCAGGAAAAAAAATATCAAGCTGCTTTTCTATTGTTTATCTGAGTTCTTCATGTTTGATCAAGATACCGTCATTTCTTTGTATTTCAATCATGCTTAGCAGCCCTAGCCAAGATCAGGACCTTGCTGTATGTGGTGCTGTACACACAAATAAAAAACAGTCCCTGCCCTGGAGAATTTACAAACTAAACAGATGGGATTAAGGGAGGTAAAAAGGTTTATAATTCTCATTTTAAAGATGGGCGAAACTGTAGCCAAGGTCAGTGATAAGTCTTGGAGGGAATGTGGCATGCAGCTGAGGCTCTAATTTGAGTCGAGCCATTGACTCGACCAGCCTTCCTTTCTGACTTTTTTTTTGCTTGGCAGGTCATGGAGTCTCAGGGGAAAGCTGCCCACTTCGTAGTCTGGGAGACTCCAGAAGGGTATGTTCTGTAACCGTTTGCTATCCTGACATTGCCCCAAATTCTTCACAGCAAATCTCTCACGAGCTGGCAATTCTGTTTCCTTGTCCATTAGATGGTTGCTCCTAATGGGTACAAAACACTGACATCCTCACTATTGACTTCGGTGTAAATCTGAGTCTGGTAAGGAGATAATAAAATGCATTCCCAATTCTTTGTATCGCAGCCCCATCTAGGAGCCCTTCTCAGGGAATAGGGTACTGCTGCGTTAGGTACAACGTAAGCGTAGTACCGGAAGATGGTCACCGCCTTAGTAGATCCTAGTCTTAAATATGAAATTAGGTAACAGATGCGGATAGAGGGAGGACAGGAGGGAGGATCAAGGGGACAGTATCACTCAAGCAGTGGAGGCACAGTGGGGATGGCGTAACTGTTAACTCTTCCAGAGAGTTCACAAGGGTGATTCTCCAAAGGAAAAGGAATTGGTTTTCCAGACGTTTTCATTGAGTTCCCCCCAAGCTTCTGGAGCAATGCAGAAGAAAGTGCGAAGATGCTGGCTTTCAAAAGCAAGCGCTTGGGTGCATGGCTGGACTCAAGGAGGCTGTGCTTATCCAGACAGTGAGAGATGGGCTGAAAACGGTAGAAAAAAAGTAGAGCTATAGCTCTTATGCTTTAGCTAGAAGGGAGAGGCCAGTGGCAGAGCTGAGGAGGATGTGCTAGGAAAACCACTTCTTGCAGCAGTATTCTGAATCAGCAAGGCGTTGCTGACCCTTTCTCTTGCTCTGGGCTGGCTGTGTTTTGTTGCTTTTCCCCCCAACGCGCACATCCTGACAGTAAGAAATAAACTAACTTTTTCTTTCTCTGTGTTGTCTCCCACCCCACCCCTGCCTTTGCAAACGGCACTGGTGTGAATTTTGGCACGCTGGCCCCGGTAGGCAGCTGTATGCAATGCGTACTGTGTCTTAACTGCTCTGAGAGTCCAGTGTATAGGCCACCCACAGTGAAACGCCTAACTGAGATTGAAACAAAATGGGAAAATAGTTTATGGAAATTCAGCTGTGGATTGCTGTTTCTCTTGTGACTTCTGGCTGTCAGCACTTAGCTGTACAGCACTGCTGGCTATTTAGAGCTGGATGTTCCTTGTGGTGGATACTCACCTCCTGTATCTTATAAAGATGCTGAGAAAGCTGTTGGTGGCTAATAAATCACTCTTCATCTATAGTCTTTATTGGTACTGCTGGTAGGGACTCCAGCTCTGGGTTAGGAGCGTCTTCCCCTGCCTAGAAACGGTCATGCCCTTATCAGTTCAAATTCAGTTCATAAATCTCTTGTTGTATGAAGGAGTATGTTTCTTTTTAGAAGGTCTGGAGGGTATTCTTCCTCCCCCTCAGTGCTGTGCTTGAACTAGTGACTAACAGCTTAACCCAAAGCCATTACTAATCCCATGAGCCATGCATTCCCTGAGGATTTAGGAGTCCAGTGATGATAGAAGGTTTCTAACTAGCCGCCGAGGCGCAGTGTCATTCCCCTGGGAATAATGTGTATTTTATAGGCTGATTCAAAGTCAGCTAGACTCAGCTCTGACTTGCAGGCTAGGTGCTGAGGGACAGTGCTTTGCTACTTGGAGGACAGTTATGGCTCCTACAGTTTACCCTGCTTGTTCGCTAGCATCCATGGTGTTTTCAGAGAATTTTTTAAAGTTCCTAGATTTGTACTGCCGTGGGTATGGCATTCTCTCCCAATCACATTTTTCATCCTCACTGAATCTCCTAGGAATGCAGACTGCTAGATGATGACCTCAGGAATGCAGGTTGTATTGGGTCTAAGGCATGGACACTCCACCTCTCTCTGCAGTACCCAAGCGCTTGTGGGTTGGCTTTTATCCCCAGCCCTGGCAAAGATAACCTGTGACCGTGAGCAAGTTATTTAACCTCTCGGAACCTCAGTTTTCTCCCCTGTGAAACGGAAGTGATGATACTCTCTCCACGTGGTTGTGGCATTGAGACCTGCTTCACTCAGAGGTAAAGTTCAGCTCCGTACTGTGAGCTAGCCTATATTCTGGGACCCCAGCGTTCCCTGCCCATCTGTGCTGGATTGAATCTCCCCCTGCAGTTCACAGAATACTTTGGCTTCTGCCCTTCGAAGATACCGGAAGAGCAATGTGAAGGTGTGCTATGGAAGGTGAGTGGTGCTACGCTTTCTTACCACGCTTTCGTTTCTTCCAGTCACCTGCTTCTCTATCAACAAACTCCCAGGCCTTCTTTCCAAGAAAGGATGCTACAGCATGGAGCAATAAGGGAGACGAGAGAAAGGGCTGTAGTTATCAATGGAATAAGGAAAAAAGAGGCTTAGGCTAAAGGATATATGTGCCATGGGTTATATAGTCTGCCTTTTTTTAGGAGTCTCTTTCTAGGTTCAAAGGTTGACCGTGGCCACATGAAAAAAAAGTCCTTTGGTGTCCTGATGGTCCCACATTTGATTTGCAAAACCACAGTGCTCTGGGGTCTGTGGGTGCCGTGTCTCCCGCTGGAGTCAGTATAATGCCTTGTGTTATTTGTAATTTTCATTAATAATCTGGAAGTAAGTGTAAAAATGGTGGCTGATTAATAATTGCTATTTAGTGGGATACTCTGAAAGTGAAAAAGGAAGCGGAGCAGTGTAAATTTTAATGTAGTCAAACGTGGAATTCTGTATCCGGAYACAACGAATGCAGATCATACCTAGGGACTGTAGGTCTCCATTCTGCAAAAAACTTGGCGGGTTACAGTTGGTAAAGGACTAAACATCCGATCTTCGTTGCAAAACAGAGGCCATGCAGACGATCAGTGAGGCACTGAATTATAGTAGTGTGACCGGGACAAATTAGCAGAGGAGTGGGGGGGATTTTTCAGCTCTTGGTGTCTGAACCAAAGCTGAAGCTTTTCTGGAAGTCCTGTTCTATCCAGATGCAAGTTTCTGTGCTCCACCTGGGAGTAACAGGGTGAAATCTAATGACCTGTAACACACATGGATTCATATCAGATGAGCTAACTGTTCCTGTTGGCCATAAATTCTCCTAAACTTCTAAGGCCATAAAGGTTGACTGCATTGTTCTTGGTCTCTGTCCCATGGCTTAATCTGGTATGAACTAAAGGCAGAAACGTTTCGGCTCAAAGACCCTGTTTGTTAGACGCTCCCTGAAGATGTCCCTGGCATGGTTCTCCGATGTAAGACGACCTATTTCTATGYGCCGATCGTTACTGCTTTGTTCTCCCAGCTCCTCCCTTTTGGATTGTTTTCTCTTCCTTGGTTTTGTTGGAGGGAATGGCTGATGGTGTGTGCTTTTTTTTTTTTTTTTCCAGGCATGGGGCCCGGTTTTTGTTTTATTCTCTCCGAAGTTTACATGGTTTCGTAGATAATCTGTGGGGAGATGGGGTATTTCATATGTCAATAAATACATCTTGGAATGATAGACGGATGGAAGCCTAGGGCTGGAATTGCAGGAGTGTCGGAGGGCTGGGACTGGAGGTGCGCTGGAAGGACTTTGCGGGAAGGTCTGCCCGGTAGTGCTCTCTGCACCATGTCAGACTGAACAAAGAAAATGAATTTACTGGATTTTTTTAAGGCCTGAGAAATAATTGCCTTAAATCTCTGGGAACATCCTAGTAGGGGACACGCTTGTGGGAGGCTCTGGTTTACTATCTGCTAACATGCGGATTTTATAGCCATATTAGGAATAAATAGAGGTAGGCTGGCAGATTGAGAGAAGGTCATGGTGACTCCTCTGAGCACAGGATGAGCCTATAATCATTTAACTGAGGCTTCCCTAATCTGGCCCRCGAAGCAACGTTAACTCTTGTCTTACGTTGGAACAGCTACTGAGGCAGTCGTTATCCGGGGGACTGCTGCAAAAATTAAAAACAGAGTAACGAAAAGTTGGTCCAACGCTAGCACAGATCTGTTGGCACGTTCAAGAAAGCTAAAGACTTCTGGCCGTGTCCCCTGGCAAGTTGCATTCGGTTCCTCATCAGCTGCAACAGCACGCTCAGAAATCACGATCCTGCTGCAGGGCAGGAGGAGAGGGAAGGAATGAAAGCAGACTTGTCGAGGTCCCGCATTTCTGTGATTTTATGAGCCGCACCCTCTAAAATATGAAAATCCTGTTATCACCTTAAGGTTTACGTTTGCATTTATCTTCTGGGATAAGATGGGGAGCGGAGGAGTTTAATCTGCTGGGGAACACATCCATTCTTTCGCCTCTCTTACCTTCATTTTCCAAAATGCTGAAATTCTCGTGCAGTAGCAGGACTGCAGAAGCCGGGACGTCTGATTTTGGGTGCTTTTCTTAAAAGCCAGCGAGTTTGTACGCGAGCCTCTCTCTGTGCGACTGCAGCGCCGTGTTGCTCCGGGCTGAGTCACCCCGTTTCAGGCGGGCGCTGGTTTCCTTTCGGTAATGTGCAAAATGTTCCCGGCGCACATGTGTACGTTCTAAGTTTGTACTGCTGGTTGTCAGGCCGTCAGCGCTTCGGTGCCAGAACCGTCTCTAAAACACATACAGCACCTAGCGCGACGAGGCCCTGAGCTTGGCTGGGGCCTCCGGGCAGCGCCGCGAGAGAAATAATTAATATGATCTAAAGGTCTGAGTGATTGCCGCGAGAGGAAGCTCTGCAGCGAAAAAAAATAAGATGGTTATCAGAGGGGGAGCCGGAGGAAACCGATATTTCTGACGGAGAAAGGAAAAACGGTTTGAACTCTTAGGAAAGAGGGCACCTGCGAATGAAGCCCCTTCCCTGCTGGAAACTGTCCCCGCGGACGTGAACGGAGCAGGGGAAGGCACGTGCGTGACCTGCGTTGCGGGGGAAGAGAGGGAGGGAGGGAAGAAGGGGCCGGGGCAAGGTGGAAAATAAAGCGATTAAACGCACTTGGACTTGCTCGGAGATGGGAGGGGAACTTTTTTTTATTATTATTATATATATTTGTATACACTGCTGCCCCAGGGCCCCGAAATGCGTTGGCACTGCGCTACAGAGAAACCACTGATCCCGGTGGCCAAGGGGAGGGGAGGGGATGGGACTTGGGCGTTCTGTCCCGCTCGCCACGCGTTCGGACCCCGCTCGAAGGCCGGGCTGACGGGATTAGAGGAAGCAGCTGGCTCGAGCCTTGCCCGGCGGGAGCTCGCGTTCGCAGGGCTTGCGCGGAGCGGGGCGCCCCGCCGCCGAGTCGCATTCCAGGTCATTTGCTGAGCCCAGATGTTTTCAAACGAGCTCTGCGATAAATCCTTTCCCTTTGCTACCGAGCGCAGTCCCCACCAGCCAGGCCTGGCCCTGCAGCTCGCTTTCCGCAYGCGGCCGGGCGAGCTGGACTTTCCGTTTCAAGCCAGCTAGCCAAATTATCTCTGGGACTCCTGTGCCTCCGCTGTGCCTATGCAGAGGGCTTCAGCTCAGGGCTCAAGTTTGTTGTCCTCGAGCCTGCTGGAGGCGACACGGTCCAAATTCCTCCAGCAGCTGAACCCTCTAGCTGCCCCTTAACTTCTACCTGCGTTATTAAGCCAGACGCGGTGTTCTGGGTGGATTGGCCGGGTGGGCTGAGTGAGCAGCGAAGTGCTTTCGGTGCCCAGCGGTACCCGTGTGTCTCGGGTGAATTTTAAAAAACGAGGGATGGTATTTGCAAGGCTCCGTCCTGGCTCTCAGGTGCTCACATACGAGTCGCGTGCCGGCCGCGGCGGGGGGACGTGGTCCTGGCACCCTGCCTGCAGCCGCCGTCACCATCCTCTCCCTTCGCGCACCTGAACCCGTGGTGGGAAATCCCCCCCCAGCTTTCTAACTCGCTGGGTGGTAAAATCGTTGCCTCCATCTCCYGGCAAGAGTACCGCACGTGCCCCTGCGCGCGCGCTCTCCCTCACCGCTGCCTTTCCCCGCGTGTGTTTTCTAGCATCCAGCTGTGGGCAGGGAGCCTTGGAATCTGCATTCAAACGCAAGTAAAAGGAATCGTTTTATTTTTAACTTACACRTACACCCTTCTAATTCTCACGCCCACAGTTCCTCATCCTGTCCTGACAAGCGGGGAGCCCCTGGCACCGCGGGCGTTTGCCAGCAGGCCYGAAACGGCAACGCTGGGTGAGGGAGGGAAGCTCCTAGAGACCTGGGAGCAGGTTTCTGCTGGGTGTCAGCGCGCAGAAGCCTCCGTGATCCGGCAGCGAGGGAAAGGGCTGAAGGGGAAGACGTACACGGGCGTGTGGGCAGTTTGGTCGAGGCTGCGTGTGCCCGTGTGCTCAGCTGGTGTTGGTCTGCGGAAGACAACAACGGGCTGACGAAACGGGCTGTCCTCGGGTGATGAGACTGCAGGGTTGTGTCACAGTGACCAGTTTGGCGCGGGTGTTTTGGGAGCAGGTGACAAGCCGCCCAGAGCCTGCGGGAAGTGGGGTCTGGTAAAAGAGGGGCTGAGGTATAGGAAGAGTGTAAAAACGCTGCTGAAGTCCGTGAACGCGACTGAAGAACCACCAGAACTTTCTGGTGAAGACAGCTCGTTCCCGGCTAATGTCGCCTCCCTGCTTTTGCTCCTGCCGGCGCGGCGGCTGCCCCTAGCCCGTGCCTTAGCCGTTGCCTGTCCAAACGACATCTGCAGGCACCAGGCCTTCGCTCCTTGTTCTGCCTGCGATGTTGCATTGCCAAAGAGGAAGGGGAAAGCGTTGGCCCAGGGCTTCAACAGCCTCTCAGCAGCTTCTCTGTCCTCCAGCCAGATCGCTCTGTCGTGCAGCACCTCTCGCTGTTTCTTCCGACACCAGAAAACCTGAACTCTGCTCCCTGTGCCTCCCCCCCAAGATTTACAGATTGCTGCGTTTCCCTTTTCTGGTGTTTGGCTGTTTACAATACGGGGACACGAATGAATACAAGGAAGCAGCGAGTGAGCTGCGTGCTGGCTCGCATCTGTGCACGCAACTTGGCGCTCCGCTCGGAATAATCACCGCCCAGGGAGGAGAACCGGCTGAGATCCCACCAAAGTCATCAAAATACTGAACCTCCGACCTGATGCGCTCGGGTGAAATTCACCTTGATGCCCTCAGGCAGTTGCTTCGTAGCTGGCCACATCTATGTCGTATTTTACCTTGCTTCATCCATAGACCCGAGAACTTGCTTCCAAGTCTCTCATGTCTCCTTTTTTCACCCGTTACATTATTCGGAATAAAATAGCCTCCTGGGTTGGAGCTCGCTGCTGGTCGTGTTGGTCATGAGAAGCAGGTAGAGGTTAGTCAGTGCTGTCGATCCGCAGCAGCCCAAGTTCAGCTGGATGGTACGTGCCGGCGGGGGGGATTAGGGTTTAGGTTCCCGACCAGGGTACGTGGTTGTGGCCACAGGCTGCTCCGCTGCCTGTTGTTGGCCCTTTGGAACTGAACAGGTTTGGAGCCAGGTAGGTTGTATCCAGTAGGATAAGAAAGCGTCGATGGAAGCAGGGTTTTGCCATCCTGCTTGTTTATAAAATCCTGTTGTCCTGGAGCTGGAAGGAACCAGGCAGCAGGAAACCGTTCCTCCGCTGGCAGCCTGCAGCCCCTTTCGGCTGCCGCCCAGCCCTAAAGCTTGCTTAGCTTCTCCCAGGACGCTGCCGGTGCACCACCACCACCACCACCTCTCTCAGCACGGCTGTTGCTTTCTTACCGCCTTCTCTTCCTGCTTCTCTGATCTTTCTGCGCACAAATCTTTACCTAGGAGGAGCCAGCAAAGCTCCTCCAAGCCTCGCAGGTATCTCTGATTTGGGTGGTGCTGCGCCAGTGTTTAATGTGGCGGCCTCTATTACATTGATTGCGTCTTTATAGAAGCCGAGGCTTTCCGGTCTCCGGCAATTATCTTAACTGAAAGGGAGCGATGAATGGGGTTTCACTGGGAATGTGTGTGGCTGTTAGATTTTTAATGGGAGAGAGAAAGAGAGAAAGAAAGAGAGAGAAAGAAGAAAGAAAAAGAGAAAGAGACGGAGAAAGAAGGAAAGAGGGAGGAAGGAAGGAAGGAAGGAAAGAAAAAAAAGCTGGAAACCCAGCCAGAAAGAAAGAAGGAAAGCAAGAAGGGGAAGGAAAGCAAGAAGGGGAAGGAAAGCAAGAAGGGGAAGGAAAGCAAGAAGGGGAAGGAAAGAAGGAAGGAAGAGAAAGAAAAAGGAAAGAAAGAGAAAGAAAAAGGAAAGAAAGAGAAAGAAAGAAAAGAAAGAGAAAATGAAAGAAAATGAAAATGAAAGAGAAAGAGAGAAAGAGAAAGAAAGAAAA
>NW_020448963.1:70029-84135 GCF_003343035.1 Apteryx rowi
CCTTCCTTCCTTCCTTCCTTCCTTCCCCGCCCGGCGTGATTGATGGCCGGGGGAGGACGAGACATCGCCACGGGCAGAAATCGGTTGCAGATGCGGCGGACTTTCGGGGGAGCCGCTTCGCGCTCGCTCAACCCTTCGCACCGCCGCTCTCGCTCGAGCGAAATTAAAGAACGGGGCATGGGGGAGCCGCTCGGTGCCGCGCATCTGCCAGGCAGCGGCTTTCCCCTCCCTTTCGGCTTTGGGCAAAAATGCGCAGCAGAGAACGGCAACTTCAGTTTCTTGATTGACTGAAGCACCGGAGGACGCGTAGGAATAGTCGGGGTATCGTAAAGGAAGGAAATTTTCCGGCTGGCTGGACAGTAAACTCTTGTTACTTGGCAAGTTTGTACAGAAGATGAATTTACATCCGTATATCCTGCAAATAGTTTTTGTGCTTACTGGAATATCGCAAAGGATTCTATACGATACGTCTGTACCTGTTTCGTGAGTAATAACACAGCACTTCGGTTTGTGTAGCTATTTGCGGCAATTCGTGTTTGTTCTATACAACAACCTCCGCATTTTCCACGCGGTGGGGGTTTCTCTTTTTCGCAGAGAGATGTTGGGAGGGCAGAACATGATCGAGCTCGTTTTCAGGTTGCGTTCAAGTTGATCCGGACGATCCCTTATGCTTTAACATTCCTGCTAACATTTATCATACCCGGGCACCGTCCGTTTAGAAACACATGCTCTGCTCTGCGGTGTAACTTTTGTGTATAGGATTAACTGCATCCACTTGAAAATTCAGCCTGCGTGAAGCGTCCGTGGGGTTGGGGCAAGGCAGCTTTGCCGTGCAGATTCCTTGGGGGAAAATTTGCACCCCGCTGAAGCGAGCGGCAAAGATCCTAGTGATATTGCGAGGCCCAGATTCTCCCTCGGGTTTTTAGCCCAGGAACTTAATGTCCTTTTCGGAACGTCCATCCCAAATCAGTCGTTTACAAAGGGCACTTCTGCTCTTTGAATGCAGTTGAAAAAGGCAGCTTGCCTCAAATTTACAAACTGCAGGATGGGAAATGGAATTTGCCTTCAGGATAAAAATCCCGAGTGTTTGCAAACAGCCCGGAGCAGACGCCGGGATCTTGGCTTGACCTCCCTGTGCTGAATTACAGCTCGGGTAGTTTGTGGTGTTGCAAAGAGGGCGACCGAGATCGTCTTCCCCAGGGCCCAGCCGTCTCTCCCAAGGAAAACAGTCAAGCCGGAGGGAGTTTTGGGTGCCCGGGAAGCGCAGGATCGGGCCCYGAGCCAGGCTGCTTTCAAAGTCGCCCTTGAGACCTGCCCGCAGTGGAGAAATTTCTCAGCTGCTCGAATCGGACCCTTATAAACACGAGGAGCTGATAAAATCCTCCTTTGCGGGGAGGATGAGCGAGGGGGAAGCCCGCGCTCGCTCTCGCTGCTCGCCGCAGCCGCGCTCGCCGTCTCCCCGGACCTTTGTTTCTCGTGCGGTGCCGTTTACGGACCGAGCGACGCGGGGCGGTCGGGGCCGGAGCGCCGGGGCGGTTTAAAGCAGCGATAAAAAAAAAAAAAAGAGCGTAAAACAGCAACGCCAAAGTCGATGGGAGTTGCGCTAGCGATTTGGCTGGGGCCAGGATACAGCCCGCACGGTGCAAAGGGAAACGGCGAGAAAGATCCCGAACGGCCACCGAAAGATCCCCAACTTTGTCCACGAACCCCTTTCCCCTTTCTACCTCTCGCTGTAGCGGCCGGGAACCTGATCCCGCGAGCGCAACCCCGCTGCGTCAGACACGGCTTGGTTTTTTTTTTGTTTTCCCCACGAGTTTGGTGATGAATGAGCGGCCAAGCTGCGAGCGAGCGTGGTTGGCGTTTGAGACAACTCCCAGCCCTGACTGCGAGACGGCCTTGCGCTGCGCGTGGGTTAAATTAAAAAATATATATATATAATAATAATAATAATCCCGGTGGCCACTATTTACTGGAACTGGTTTTATCTGGTTCCAGTTACGCTTGTTTTGAGTAGGACGAGCGGTGCCAGATCCTGATCTCACTTGCGCCCGTCATTTGGAGGAGCCGGTCCCAGTTTACCTCACTCTAAGGCAAAGCAGAACTGGGCCTGCTGGGGGGGAGAAACGCTCCCCCCCCCCGGCCTTCCCCGGGGGAACGGCCGGTGCCTGCTCGTGAAGCAAACACCGGCGAAAGCAAACCTTTCCCGGAGGCGGTTCGGATTTTAACCCGGTCCTCCTGAAAGCTGCTTTCACTGAAAAAGGAGGAGGGAGGCCATAGCTTCAATGAAAGGCAGCACAAGGGGAACCGCACGGCGAGCCAGGTGCTTTGGGGACATACAATAGGGCGATTGAGGTATTGTCTCGATTAACGATGCTACGGAGAAGATGAAGATGAAGATGAAGATGAAGATGAAGAGGAAGACGGGCCCCTCCTTCCCCGCCATCTGGGAGCCCGATGCTTGCAGCGGGCAGGAGGCAAACGGCTTTGGAAAGAGCACTCAGCTGCGGGGCGCTAAATACCCTCCCCGCGCGGCGTTTTCCAAGGATTTGTACCCCGTTCGGATACTTTCTGCCCGTCCAAAGCTCCGGCTCGGCTCCCTCTGCAGCAGCCAGGCTGCAAACGCTCCCCGCGCCGGCTCTCGGCGCGTGGGCCGGGCCGCGTGGGAATCCCCGGCGCGGGGGGGAAACGCAGCGGGGAGTTGAGCCTCCTTCAGGTCTCGACATGCGACCTAGGCCTCGGGCTGAACCGTTGCTGGCAGCCGCCTTTGCAAGCGCCTATTTTTCGTGTTTGCAGCGCGCTCGGGTACGACCTGCCGCTGGCGTCTGCTCCGGCCGAAGCACGTCGCAGGCTCGTCCTTCCTCGCGCGGGGTCTCGAGATCCTTTGCAAAAACGCGGGAGCCGGAGGCGGCCGGCTCGTCCTGCCGCTCGGGGGGGGGCGGCTGAGCCCCGCRATTCGAGCAGGTGCTTGAAGGAGCCGGGAGAGGAGCGAAGATGTATTTGCACGCTCGAGGCTGATGCGTTTTCCCGGCGGGGACTGTACTTAACGCTAAAGGAATTGAGCAATTGAAATAAATTACCAGAAACTGTTTCTATTGCGCCTGCCTCCTCCCCAGGCCGTTAGCGTGTCCCTTTTCAGCAGAGCTCCCTTAGGACCCCTTCCRAAGCCGCTCTCAGTCCACAGGTAGCTTTCGAATGACTTTTGTAGGTAAAGGAGCTTGGATTTTTTTCTCCAGCTGCACAAAATGAGTTTCTCAAGTGCTCAGCGCCTGCTYGAGAAGCCAGATCTAAGCTCCCAGGGTGCCGAGCTCTTTTGAAATTCTGGCCAAAATGGAGAGGGGAGAGGGCTTTAAAAATGCCACGCTGCTTTTCTCTCTTTCTGCTTTATTTCTGTGAATCACCCAGCCGTGCTCGAGTGGAAATTAATATGMTGCGGAGCGGGAAGCTCTCGGATCGGCTGTATTTGGAAGAAGCGGAGACGGCCGGATGCGGAGTGAGAAACGACACGGCTTTTGGGGTTGGTTCTCGTGCCTGTGCAATAACAAACGCCTTCCTCAGGGGGTTATTTTGTACAATTTTTATTTTTTCGTAATTTCTTCCCAAAGTTTGCGGCTCAGCAAAGCAAGACTGAAGCTCTCGGCTCAAATCAGATTTCTGTGTTGAGTTAAGCACTYGTCTGTCTTGCTGTCCCGAGGAATTACCTCGAGACTAGTTAAGCGCATCGTTCTCTTCCCTCTCCCCTGGCGGTTTTACCGTGACGTYGATCAAATGAATTTGGGGGATTGCAGGCACAACAGTGGAGACCCCTGAAGGACGGTGTACTTTGTACTTTTTGCAACCAAATTAAAAATGTAAAACTATCGCAGTTTTACCTGAAAGCAAATTTCARGAAAGGGGAAAGCGCTGAATAAAATTAATCGTTCTGATTTTTTTCAGTACACAGCAATCTTTCAGGTTTTCCCCGTTTTGATTGAAACCTTTTTTTACTAAGAGCGACCTATCATATTTTTTTTGTCCTGTGTAAGCAAACATTATTTGAGTCGAGATTCCTAAGAGGCAATTCCCTGTCGTATTCAGGAATCACTGTRCAGACAAAATCCTGTGCGGGAGGAGAACCGTGTCCTGGATCTCGCTGGGGCAGGTCGTGGTTTTTCCCACTTGTCACCAAATCAGATATTTAACGTGGCTTTGCCTCCTTTGAAGCGCCTGCAGAGTTGGTTCACATTTTTCAGAAATAAAGCCTGTAAAACGTTTTGCTCCCGAGGATCTTGGTGGAGCTTTGGGGATTTGAGAAGAACAAGCCCTGRCCTTGAAGCACCCGAGGAGGAACCAAGCTCATGGAGGTGAACCGCAGCTCCGCGCGGGGCAGGATCCCTCCGAGGGCCGCGGCTGCGTGCAGATCCCTGCTCCGTTCCCGTCGGCTCGCCTGGCCGCCGTGCGGCAAGGAGGGAAACAGGGAAATGCGGAGCGGCGCCCCAAGAGATGGGGCACAAGCCAGGATCTCGTGCATCTTGCCTAAGGGCTTTAACCGCCGAGTTAGGCACCGAGGTGAGGCCATTTCCCCGCGTTGCACCTCGCTTTCCTTAGCTACGGCGCGGAGCTGACGCTATTTCTGTCCCGCGTTTGCAAGTTTTGAGCCTGAGCGGAGCAGCGTTTATAAAGCTCAGGGATTTCTTGTCCCTCACAACCTGGGATGCTGCGTGTGTGGTCGCCAGCACGATATACCTGCATCTGTGTTTTTATGTCTTTGGCAAAATTGCAAGATCCTGGATAAGAAAATACATATAAATCTATTAAACTACTCCAGAAACGTTCGCCGTGTCCACCTGCAGGCTTGTCTTGTATTACGGTGTAACTTCCCCCTGGAAAAAGAGGGTAAAACTGATTAGATCTTTTTTATTTCCCTCCAGAAGTGTTTGGTTTCCAAATGGCTGGGAACAGCTGTAGGCCGGATGGTGGGAACGTGGCCTCCGAGGTAATTCCCGTGGTTGTCCTCCGGCCGATGTTACCGTGTAGATTTTCCCAGCTGCTTCCCAGCGCTGGTGAGGGCTCTCCTTTCCCGACTCCCGCGAGTCCCCGGAGCTGCCGGGACGGCAGGAAGGAGCTTCTCCGAGCGCCGCTGGACCTCAAGGCTTGGACTCCCGGCGGCCTCTGCGAGCCTCCGAAGGGAGCCTCCGACATTTCGCCCTTCGGCTCCGGCGGCACGGGGAGAGGCTGGAAAAGGATCGTGGGCCGCAGGCTGCAGCTGTGCGTGCGCGGAGCCGTTGTTTGTCTCCGGAGCCGGGGATGTGCCAGGCTCGAGGGCTGAGTCACTTGATTTCTCTTTCATCTGGGAAAGGACTTAGGGAACCGGCTTGCGATAGAAGTGGGTTTTCCTGGCTCGGGCCCTGCGCCGTGACGGATGACCCCGACGCGCRGCCTGTTTAGTCTGCCAGGGGCGAAGCGCGCGGCGGCGGCGGCTTCCCGCGGCAGCAGCAGAGCCAGGTCGCCGCTCCTCCGTTAGGGACCCGACTCGGAGCCCACGGGGCCGGCGTAGTCCCAGGGCCGCTGCTTTGCAGCCCCTCGCGGGCAGGGAAAATAAAAATAATGCCGCGGTGCGGAGGAGGGAAAGAGCCCCCTGCGCGCGGGGAAGCACTCGCTCCCGCCGGCGAGCCGGGGTCAGCGCCGAGGAGCGCGCACTTGTTCCTTTCGGGGCTGCAACGTGTAATTTAGCTTGTCACGGAGGAATGTGCTCAATGCCTTTATTTAATCGGGAGTTTGCAAACCTGCTCGGGTGCCTTGTCTGCTTTTCTCCCTTCCCTTCCCTTCCCAGCCGGGGCGGGGGGAGAAGGAACACGGCGCTTTTGTCTCCGACCCGGTGGCTGCTGTCAGATGAATGGATTTCGTGGCAGCTCCGTTCGCATGACTGGTTTGAGCTAGGCCAGGGGACGTGCCGCAGTTGCAGAGCAGCCCGTTTCCAGCCCCGGCTCCCTCCCGACGGCTCCGAGATGATCCATCCTGCTGTGCTGGCCGTGGCTCTGCTGTGACGGACAGGTCCTGTGCTGCAGGAACACCTCTCCCTCCCGAAAAATGCCCCGTTGACGGACCTGTTTGCATCTTTGCCCTGGGGTATAGATGCAGAGAAACCCGGAAAAAAAAAACTCATCGCCGCCTTCTCTGGAAAGAAGGAAATTGCTCTCTAGCAGGCGTGTGGAAGTGAACTTGCGTGCTGGCTCCGGAGGAATTTCAGCTGTTCCCCAGGGGGGTTGTGATCGCTCTTTGGGTCACATCCCAGCTCTGATCCCGGACTTGCCTTTGGGAGCGGGATTGCTCGGCGCAGAGCTCCCGGCATCTGAGGAATGAGCGACGCTCCCTGCAGAGATCCGAGCGGGTGGGCGGCGTAGCTGTGTACGTTTTAGCAGAAATCGCAGAATTCCCCTGCTGAAACGGAGAAATTCCCAGGGAACAGACACAAGCCCTGCGGATCTGTCTTCGGGACAGCTTCCAGAAGGAGCTAACGCATTTAACCGCCCAGCTCTCCTTAACGGGCAGGGCAAGTTCGGGGGCTAAAGCCCCCTGCTTATCTCGCAGCGAACCCTGCAGACCCTGCTTGGCGTGCGTATTCCCGCCGGGGACCCCGGGGGCTCCCGGGAACAAGTGTTGTGGCTGTGACTGAGCATTAGGAAGTCAGGCCTGTAAAGGGGGTGTCACGTTATACCCATCGCCGCCGCGTTTCCCTTCTAATCGGGAAACAAAAGCCAGCAGAAAGCCCACCGGATTGCTCGGGGCGAGGGGGCGGCGGTGCCCACCTGGGACCTGGGATGAAGCATCTGGGGGAAGCATCTTCCTCTCTCTCTGTGTCGCTCAGGGAGGGCAGTTCTGGAGCCCGATCCAAGCGGATTTATACCTTCAATCCAGAGGTATAACAGGGCTAAAGCTTCTGCCCCATCCTGACCTCAAGAGTGGCTGAGCTGAAGTCGCGGTGGGGCATCTCCAGAGTTTTAGCTAGACCTGGTGGTCCTCTGGCCAAGGACGTGCTGGTGAAGAGCGCGCAGGTAGACTGGGATTTCCTTGCGCAGAACTGCTTCTGCCACCCGTGTTTGATAAACAGGGCGTTTTTCCTTGCCTTCTCCGGCAGCCGTTAGAGGGCTGGGTCCGGGAGCCATGGGAATCAATCGGAGTCTTTCCAGTGTGGGCTTTGGATCGTTGTCTGGATAAACAAACAGAAGGAAATAACAAATAACACGGCTCTAACGTATTTTAGAAAGCGTAAACGTCTGCCTTTCGCTACGACTCCATCCAAACCCCACAAAGGAAAAAATTTCCCTATTTCCGTGATGCTTTTCCATCTGCCTTTCCCCAGCGATTGGGAGTGTTAATGCAGCCACCTTGGCTCGAGAATACAGCTGGCCCGCAAGGAAACCCTGCGTGGGATTTCTCGGGGGGTGGTAAGTAACCTTCGGGGCCCACCACCTTCGCGAACCAGCTTTATGCCTTGTAGCAGAAGGTCCCCCCTCGTCTGCAGACCGAGTTCCCCTCCTCGGAGTAAGCGTTTGACAGCCTGAATTTGAATGGCTCTATAAAAATAAGTGCTGGACTGGGTGTTTCCGCGGGTTTCTGGCCTCCGGATTGAGGTTTCCATCGCTCCTCGCTTGCTGCCGCTGCCTTGCAGCGACACCTGCTGCGCGCTTCCAGGAGAAAAGCCGTTGCTTTCCCAGAAAAAGCAGGGCCTTTGCCCTTGGGCAGGCTTGCTGCAAGGCCAGCTTAAGGTGGGGGAACAGGAAGCGGGGAAGTCGGCTCCTTCCTCAAAGGAAAACATTCCTGCGGTCCGCCGACTTCTCCAGCCTGGCTCGGCCCTGCCCTCGGAGGCGATGCTTTTGTTTTGCAAACTTCTCCCGGCCGGCCTTGGGGGAGAGCTGGTGAAAAGCCCGCTGCTCCTCCCGGCGCAAAGCTCTGGGAGAAGCGACGCGGCGGTGGCTGAGCCTGCCCGCCCCGGAGCGGGTTTTGCACGGGCAAGAGGCGGCRATCTCCGAGCAGCACGTCCCGCAGCCCTGCGCGGTGTTTTGGGGAGCCTCCCCGGCCGCGGCGATGGCCGGGGAGGGAGCTGTGAGTACACCCGCGCTGGGAGGCTGCGCCCCGTGCTTGACCCAGCCGAGAACTGCCCCGAGGTTGGAAAAACGGCTCGGCCTGCCCGTTTTCCATCCTGCTAACGCTTTGCTCTCCGGCTTCAGTTGCAGGGTTTCGGCGGAGCTGGCCATGATGCTATGGTTCGTGCTTGGCACCCTCTTCCCAGCGCTGCTCCTGGCCGCGCCACCCCCCATAAACAAGCTCGCCCTCTTCCCGGACAAGAGCGCGTGGTGCGAGGCAAAGAACATCACCCAGATCGTGGGCCACAGCGGCTGCGAGTCCAAGTCCATCCAGAACAGGTACGGGTCTCCTTCTCCGTGCCGACCTGCACGCAGCCGGTTTCCATTTGGCGATGGCACCGGAGCGGCCGTGGGACTGTCGCTGGAAGCCAGGCACGACGTCCTGCCTCTGCCCGTCGCAGCGGAAAGTCAAATCCCTTTCTGCCCTGCTGGGAAGAGCCGGCACGTAGCCTGAGCCCTCATCCTTCCTCTTGTCTTTGCAGGGCCTGCCTGGGACAGTGTTTCAGCTACAGCGTCCCCAACACCTTCCCTCAGTCCACGGAGTCCCTGGTTCACTGCGACTCCTGCATGCCAGCCCAGTCTATGTGGGAAATCGTGAGTATCCCTGCCCGCTCCACGGTCCTTTCTGCGGCCGGAGATGGCCTTGCTCAGGGGCTCTCAGCCCTTTGGGCAGATGGTTCAGGCCAAACTTCAGCTTCTTAGCTGAGATATTCCGTGACATGGCTTGTGGGTGGCCTTAGCAGTTACCGCTGACGTTTCTGCTCCAGTAGTGCTTGGAAGCAGTGTCCCGCTTGAGTGTCCCACGTCCTGTGGGATGTTCCCAGAGCGCTCCTATCTTGCAGACCGGCTGAGGGGGTTTATCCGTATGGGTAGCGAGCCATCGTTTCCGGTTTAAAGTGCCCCGAATCCGCGGGGCGTGGGGCAGGTCAGACCATCCCCAGCAGGACGCTGAGCCGGCGGGCGTCCCCTGCGCTCACTCGCTGCGTCCTCCTCCTGCCCAGGTGACGCTGGATTGCCCAGGCAACGACGAGATCCCCAGGGTTGACAAGTTGGTGGAGAAGATACTTCACTGCAGCTGCCAGGCTTGCGGGAAGGAGCCGAGCCACGAGGGAGCCCTGTTCAACGTCTACCTGAACGCGGAGGAGAACATGCCCGCCGAGGGCCCCAGCCCCCATCACTACGCCCACCACCAGCAAGAGGTGGAAGAGCCTCCGGCCTCCAGCCACCACCACCACGAGGAGGAGGGCGACGAGTGACCTGGCCCTCGGGGACTGTCCTTGCAGCCGGCAGCGCGGGCAGGCGGCGCGCGCGAAGGGAGAGGGCCGGGGTCGGGGAGGGAGGGGGGGCGGTGGCGGCTTTCCTTGTCTAATAGCTACCCTCACGCTTTGCTCTCCGCGGCGCCCGTTTCGCGGCGCAGGCGGGGCTGGGGTGCGGACGTGGGGCCGGAGCTGCGGGGCCAAGAGAGGAAGGCTCCGGGGGGGGGTTCTGGAGCAAAACTACTTGCACATAATAGTAATAATATATTGAGAGAAGCGGGAGCCTGGGCAGAAGGAGCCGTGGCGGAGAGCAAGAGCCGAGCTGGGCTCTCCGGGGGCTGCGCGCAGGCTCCTGAACGTGCTCCGGAGTCCTTGCTGAGTCCTCCTGGTTTTTTTTCTCCTGCAAACGGCTCTTGCTTGGGGTGGGGGAAGGAAGGATGCAGCCTCTCCACGCTCCCGGAGGAGATGAACCTTTCTCCCGGGGCACATCCCTTCTTCCCGCTGCCTCCCCTGCCCGCCTGGGGCCGTGCGGGCTCGGCGTGGACGCGCCGTTCCTCCTAGCGCTCGCTGGATCCTGCTTCGTCCCCGACCCCCCCCCCTCGTATTAGGTAGCTCTTAGGGAGTATTTTGCCCCCGAATGTGCCTCTGGGGCCGCCGGGGCTTCGCCGGTCCTCAGAGCCGCGGCGTTGCTCACCGGAGACTCCTCGCCTTGGCTTTCCGCCGCTCCGCCGCGGCCCCGGGGGCGAGGGAGCTGCGTCGGGCCACCGGCGCCGGGGCTCCGCGGCTCGTAGCCCGCGGGCGAAGGCCGCGAGCCCCTCTCCCCCCTCTCCCTGCTGCACTTTAACCGCGGTGGAGGGAGAAGGGGGACCGCTCCGCACCCCGCGGGGGTGGCCCGGAGGCGGGGGACGGTCCCGGGCCCCTCCTGCTGCCCCTTTCTCTCTGTTGTATAAAGCTGATTCCTTTGGCGCTGTCCTGACAAGAGCTTCCAGAGCTTGTAATCGATGCCCACCCTCCCTCCCCCTCCTTTTTACAGGTTTTTCTTAAATAAATTAGTTCTGACTTCCATTTCTCAGTGCTCTGACGCCTGCCTGGTTTTTGGGAGTAGGCCCTTTACAGCAGGACGCCAGACCGGAGAGCAGGGTGCAGGAGGGGACAGGGCACGGGCGAGCGACGGCTCCCTGCAGCTTTCTGCTGCATGCAGCTGAGGAGGAGGAGGAGGAGGAGGAAGAAGGAGAGCTGCTAAAAAGAAAACCGACCCCAAACACGCGGCACGTGGGCTCCACCTGGACCCAGGGAGCAGCTGCCACCCGGGTCTCGCTGCGCTCGGGGGCCCGTGTCGCCGCCGCCGCTCACTCGGAGGTTTAAGGGCTGGCGGCGTCCACCGGCGTGGGGAGCGCGCGGGGGTCTCGGCGGGGACGTGCGACCTTTATCAGCTCTATTGCCACTAGGTGACACTCTCGATCCAGCGTGTTTCGCCGCCTCCAGATGTTCGTGGCCTCCGGGACTGCCGCTTGGGCTGGCGGAAGGCGAGCTTGGACGTGGACGCAGACGTCGCGTCGTGAGTGAGGAGGGGACCCAGGCGCCTCGTTCCCAAGGGTGTTTGGATCGAGGGCTCCCCGGGCAGGGCAGAGCGCTCCCTCTCCGAGCCTGTGGCAAACCTCCGGTCCCACGGGTGTCCGGCCACCCAGGGTGGTTGTGCCCTTAGACRGGAGCAGATGACGCTCTCTATACTGAGCCTAACCCCGAGGGATGGTCCCGTCCGCTCCTGGAGGGGCGGAGGTGGTCTGTGCATTAAGACAATGTTTTTAGGCTGTTTCCTCCGGAGGAAAGGAGCCCTTTCGGAGAGCCAGGAGGCAGGAAAAGGTGGAGAAACCCGTGCTGTCGCCAAGTGCAGGGAGACGGGCGCTTTGCACGGGATTTGCATTGCCAGAGCAGCCGTAGCGCACCCAGATGCTCCTCGCGTGACTCCAGGAACAGCGCAGCGAGGAAGCGAGGGCAGGATGAGCCAGGCAAGGTGGTAACACCCAGGGTTTACTGGCTTCCCATGGGATGTGTATTGGGGTGCAGGGAAAACGGGCTGCATTTAGCAAGGGGACTATCCCTATAAACTCCCAACGATGGAGTTCAAGGTGTCCGGAGCAGGCTGTCTCCATCTTTCGATACAGCCTGAGCTTTGGTGAGCTCAGCTTCCCACCACAACCCAGGCAGCAGAGGGTTAAGCCTCCCRTTTTGCAGACCAAACTGCAAGGTCGCTAGCCAGGCTCCTTTCCAAATCTCCCCTAAGGAGACATTCCAGTTTAAGGATGGAACGAGATCCTGGGGGTGGATGGTGCTATTGGAGGTCGCGGCGTTAAGCATTGACCTGTCTGGACTCCCTCGCTGAGGTCTCTCAGCTCAGGAGCCCTTTCTTAGCCATGTCCACCCTCAGGTGGCTGTTGGCAACCCGGTTTTGCTTTCCCTGCTAGCAATACTGGCGAGCAGAGCTGGTGGCAACCGGCACCCCCGTGTCCTGCAGGCGCATCCAGAAATGCAGCACGGCGGGGGGAGCACAAACGGGCCAGCAGAGCTGCTGGGGTGCAAAAGCTTTTGCAGAGGCCACGGTAGGATTTGGACCTCGTTTCAAGGCAGGCTTTTTAAACACGTGGCTTCAATCAATTTGGATTCGCTTTTCCGACCAGCACGCCCAAACCGAACGTGCAAAACCTCCCACATACCTAGTTGTGGAGGACACAGTCCTGATCCAATCTTCTGCCCTGGAGCAAAAGCAGCGGAGAAGAAACTGGGATGGTCCCAAGTTGGGGTGCAGCACGGGTGAGCGGGAAGTAGGGCTTCGTGCTGTGGCGTGACTTCCCCGCCGAGCGTGGGCCCAGCTGGGATAAATCTGTGCCGCTGCCCCGATTTATCCTAGCTGGGAGGTTGTCGCAGTGTGGCCTCGGGGTGGGTTTCCTTACTTGTTCCCAGCGCAGATGGGACGCGGAAGTGAGGGTTTCCTGGTACGAGCGCTTTTTTAGAGAAACCTCCCGCTGCGATCAGAGCGTTGCGTGTGTGCTGCRCCCCGGGATGCCTGCCAGGACAGAGTGACGCAAAAGTGGCCAGGAGGTTTGCCTGGGAGCATCCAAGGAGAAAGGGCTCCTAGGGGAGYGGAGAGAGGACACGAGCTCCCAGGAGAGCTTGTCCCGGTGCGAGTGATGCAGCTGTTCCCCGGCAAAGAGCTGCCGGGTGACGCAGAGGTCCTGGGGGGCGATGGGCAGTGCGTGGGCTGTTCCCAGGCGCAGAGGTGAGCCCTATTCTGCACCTCCCTGTCCCTTGCTCCGAGATGGCTTCCAGGGTCCTCATCTGCCTGAATTTCCCTCATCCGCTTGGGAAACCTGGGCTGTCCCTGGGAGACCGTTGGGAGCAAGGGGGCAAATCTGCCAGGGATGGTGTTCAGCCGCTAGGAGAAAGTGTTGAAAAGGTGATTAAAAAAACAGGGTCTCGGTAAAGAGCAAAATTTCCATTCCTTCCCCGCGTTCATATTCTGGTTTCTCACCAGTTCCACCAGCAGCACTGTGTTGTGGCAGGGGACAGGCTTGTCCTCGCTGGTAGTTCATGCCGTGGCCCAGGGCTGGCCGGGATCACGACGCGCACGGCATTCACCCGCAGGCGGCTCGGTCTGCTCCTGTCTTCGGAGCTAGCTACGGAGACGGAGAAGTCAGGGGGACCTGCTGGGTCCTCCGACATGGTGCTTCCCACTCACCAAAGGGCCAGTCGCTGTGGGTCTATCCCGTGCCACCAGGCGCCGCAAAGCCGAGGACCCGCGCCGAAGCCGACCCCAAAAAGCCCCGGAGYGGAGGGGCAAGACCGCGGGCTGATCCGGCAGCGGCCCGGCAGGTTCCCTTGCCTTCTGCTTGCCCCCTCCATCCCCGGCTGCAGATCGCCAGAGAATCAGCCGGCAGCTGCCTGCAGAGTCCTTCCCGTGCGGCTTTTGTTGCTTTTCACTYGGCTTTGCGAAATTGGGCTTCCGCCGACCGCTGCTCCGACCTGGGAGTGAAGGATGGAGCCTCGCGCTCGCCGCTGCCGGCCGCTCGTCACYGCGTCCCCCCGCGTCGGCCACGGCAGCCGGCGGCGGGCAGCGAGGGCTTCGGGGAGGCAGAGCGCGGGGCGGGCTGTCTCTTTAAGGCGGAAAAGGGAACTCTCTGGTTGCCACTTTGCCGAGTTTAGACCCGATCCCTGTTTCCATTAGCATTTCATTTCATCTCCTCCTCTCCGTCTCCCCCCCCCACCCGCCCCACCTCTTCCGAATCGGCATTTCTGCATCCTTTTCTGCGCGTCGCAGAGAAGCAGGTGAAAGTCAGGCTGGCGCCCGCACACACACCGAACGCCCCTCCGGCTGGGGAGAAACCCCCCCCGGGGGGCTGCCCCCGCTCCCGCGCGGTGCATCTTCCTCCCCGCGAGCGAGCGTCCCCGCGCTCGCCTCGGGGCTGCTCCGCTCTCCTCGCTGTCTCCGGCTGCAGCAGCAGCCGAGCTCGGAGCAGCTCGGGAGGGCCCCGGCGCCCCCGGGGACGGAGCCCTGCGGGTAGGCAAGCCGGGCTGGGGGAGGCGAGAGGCTGGCAGCCCGGGGGCCAGAGCACCGCCGGCATCCAGAGCATCCCCGGGACTGGAGCATCCCTAGTGTCCGGAGCATCCAGAGCATCCAGAGCATCCCAGGGACCAGAGCATCTCAGGGACCAGAGCATCCCTAGTGTCCG
>NW_020448963.1:84440-133916 GCF_003343035.1 Apteryx rowi
GAGCATCCAGAGCATCCCAGGGACCAGAGCATCTCAGGGACCAGAGCATTCCTAGTGTCTGGAGCATCTAGAGCATCGTGGCATCCCGAAAACTGCAGCATCCTGGGCATCCTGAGCATCCCGGGCATCCCGAGCATCGCATCTCCCTAAGCATYGTGGCATCTCGAGCATCCCCGGTGTCCCCCCAGCATCCAGAACTGCCATCCAGGGACACCCAAGCGTGGGGGGATCTGCAGGGACAAGGAAACGTCTGGCTGTGAGTAACAGGGAGGGAAACCTTGCTCCTGCTGATCGGCTCCTGGGAATGTCACTCTGTCCCGACTGYCAGTGAAGAGAGGGAGAGGGGGAAGAGAGGGAGAGGAGGAGGAGAGGAGGAAGGAGGACACAGAGAGAGATGCTACTTCTTCCCCTGGAGCCGGCGCCAGCGATGATCACCTAGCGCAGGTCCCGGGCCGAGAAGGTCCCCCCAGCTCCGCAGCCAGCCCTCCCGCCCGGCTCCTCATGGAGGGCGATTTGGGGGCCCCCAACGCCAGCGTGCTGGGGGAGCGCTCGCTGCTGGCGGGGAGCAGCTGGGTGGCCGCTTTCCTCTGCTTCATCATCCTGCTGACCACRGCGGGCAACTTCCTCCTCATCCTCCTCATCGTCACCCAGCGCTCCCTGCGCAACACCTCCAACTACTTCCTGGTGTCCCTCTTCATGTCCGACCTCATGGTGGGGCTGGTGGTGATGCCCCCGGCCATGCTCAACCAGCTCTACGGCCGCTGGGTGCTCCGGGGCGACTTCTGCTCTCTCTGGTACTCTTTTGACGTCATGTGCTGCAGCGCCTCCATCCTCAACCTCTGCCTCATCAGCTTGGACCGCTACCTGCTCATCATCTGCCCCCTCAAATACAAGCTGCGCATGACTTCCTGCCGGGCCCTCTGGCTCATCCTGGCCACCTGGACCTTGGCCGCCTTGGCCTCCTTCCTGCCCATCAAGATGGGGTGGCACGAGCTGGAGTTTGAGGCCCGGCCCCCGAACGCCACGTCCCGGGGCGAAGAGGACCAGTGCCGGCTGCTGGTCAGCTTGCCCTACGCCTTGGTGGCCTCCTGCCTGACCTTCTTCCTCCCGTCCGCCGCCATCTCCTTCACCTACTGCCGCATCCTCCTGGCCGCCCGCAAGCAAGCGGTGCAGGTGGCTTCGCTCGCCTCCAACGTGGCCACCGCCACCGCCGCCGCCACCGCCGAGCCCTCGGTGCAGGTAACCCACGCGCGGCCCTGGCTGCTCGGTGGCCGGGTTATTTTCGGTTCGCCTGGGCTCGAACGGAAAGGGACCGGCAAAATCCCTCCCTGCTCGCGGGGCTCGCGGTTTTTATAACCGAAACGTGCCTGCGCTTGGGGTTGTTTGTATTTCTTCGGCAGAAGGTAATTGCCGCTAAATCTAACAGCTTTAATTCCCCGTAACGGGCTTTATTGACCTCCCATCCTGCAGGGAAAAGACACTTAATTGCCTTTAAATCCCTTGATTTAGTTTGTTGTTCTCTTTTAAGAAAGGAGCCGGGACTCTCTGACCCGGCCAGCTCTCCTACGCGCGATAGGACGCGCCAGACTCCCCAAAGGAAAATGAGACRATAAACGGACAATATTAGAAAATGTATTTTTTGGCCCGGCGCAGGGGAGCCGGTTGGGTTGAGGCGCTTTGCTCTGCCTCGGAAAGCCAAAAATCCCCCCCTGCTTCTCCGGCAGAGTTAAAACGAGGCAAGTTTCGCGGCCCCGGCGCCAGCGCTGGGTCGGCACCTGCAGCTGGAGGGAGAACAACTTCACTCGGGATGGCGAGAGCGGAGGGAGGATGGCGTTAGCTGGGCCGTTCGCAGGCTGAGCTGCTTGAGCTCCTGCTTTTAAAAATGCAATTAATTTGCTGCTCTAATCGGCAGCCCGAGCTGCCTCTTCAGGGCACGCTTTATCCTCACCGGAGCATCGGCCGAGTTGGATTTTTCTACGAAAAAAGTGTCTTAATGGTTAAAAAAGTGAAAAAAAACCCTCCCAGTGTGGAGGGGTTTTATTGCTTCTGGTTAGAAAACGATTTTGGTCCAGGGACTGGTGCGTGCACCATCCTTTTGCCCCTTAGCAATAGGGAAATACTAGAAATAGAGGGAAATAATGGAAATAACGTGAGTTTTTCTGTTGTTTTTCCCCGCAGGAGTCGCAGCAGCGAATGCCGCTCGCCTTGGGCGGACGGCAGGGGCCAGCAGCGGGGAGCCCGGGCGGCCGGGCTGCCTCCGCGGCGCCGGTTTCCCGCACGCCGAGCCAGGCGGCGCCCGGCGGCGAGGGCAAGAGGTTCGCCAACAAGCACAGCAAGAAGGTGCTGAAGGCCAGCCTGACGCTGGGCATCCTCCTGGGCATGTTCTTCGTGGCCTGGCTGCCCTTCTTCGTCGCCAACGTGGCGCAGGTAAGCCGGCGAGGCCGGCGCGGGACGCCCCGCGGGCCCCCCCCCCCCTTCTTTCCGACTCGCCTGCTGCGGTCGCGCCGCTCCCTCTCGCCCGTCCCTGTCCCAGCGCGCCCGCGCAGGGGGGTTTTCCCTCGGGAAGGGCCGGTTTTCCAAAGCATCTCGCTTCGAATCCAGCTGGGTTCGAGTTCAGACACCTGCAGGCCTTGCCGGGAAGCCTTTGAGAGCAAAGCTGCCGTCTCCCCGGGGAGCACCAGCGAGCCCAAACCCTTCGAAAGCCAGGAAACCGTTGGCAGCCCTGGGAAAAACCGCCGTGGAGCGGGGCCAAGGCGGGAGAGGCTGCTAATCCTTGCTGTGTCCCCCCCCCCGCCAGGCAGTCTGCGGCTGTGTCCCGGCGGCCTTCTTCGACGTGCTCACCTGGCTCGGCTACTGCAACAGCACCATGAACCCCATCATCTACCCGCTCTTCATGCGGGACTTCAAGAGGGCCATGGGCAAGTACCTGCCCTGCTGCCGGCGCCCGGGGGAGCCTGGGCCCAGCGCCATCTCCCTCTCCATGAGGAACTCCAACAGCGGGCCCCGCATGGCCACGTCCCTCAAGAACGTCCTCACCTTGCAAGCCGAGACCGACTCCGTCGACTCCGCCGCCGGCCAGGTGAACGAACACGGCTTGCTGCCGGTCGGCGACGGCCCCCGAGCCCCCGGTGCCCACCTGGGGAACCTCTTCGACGGGGAGCCCGTGGACGGGGAGCTGCGGTGCGCACGGCTTGGTGCCCCCGTGGCCTGAGCGGGCCGCCCCGGAGCTGCCGGCAGCGGGTGGTGGACGTCCGTGAGCGGATTCGCCCCGAGACTTTTCCTCGACGCCTTCCTCGCGCCGGACGCGCGTCTCCTCCGAGAAGACATCATCGCTGAGCGCTTCGGCGGGTCTGTTCGGACAGCGCGAAGCCACGTTTTACCGCCGAGTCCATCTCGTCTCGCCCTCCGTCCGTCCCTCTGTCACTGGCACCACCTCCTCACCTTGCCTGGGAGCAGTGGAGCACCACGGGGTGCTCCATGCACGACACACCGCGCCTACAAGCTTTTACCGTCCTTAAGGAAAGCGGCTGCAGCGTCTTTGCCCCTAAAACGCGGTGCAGAAGCACACAAAGCTCGGAGAGGCAAGTCGATCCCTGGGAAGACGGGTTTCTTGGGGCCTTTTCACAACAGGTTAGTCTGGACCTTGGACCTTTCGCCCCTGAACCGAAACTGCGGGTGAGTTTTGGGCTCCTGCTCGCACGGCTCAGCAGATCCCCTCTCTCACACTTCCCGAGAGAGGAGAAACGGCGGAAACCACATCCGGTGACTCACGGGCGAGAGCTTCAGGCTGGGTCACTCCACAGAACATCGCGTCCTCTTGGAGCTGAATCTCCTCGCCCGAGCTGGAGTGAATCCGCCTCGGTTGCCGGAGAAAAACAGCGCAGCTGCGACACGCCGAAAGCATCGTCTTTAATCACGAACAGCCTGCGCTACGGGGGATTCGATTTGGTGCAAAAAACGTTCAGCGCTGCTTTTTGGATATTCAGCAAGGGTGTGGGTGTTCAGCTTGTTTGTGGCTGTACGGGTATCCTGACAGTAGTAAGGAATGAAATAAGCTTCCCGTTCGCTTGCATCCTACAGCTTCCTATTTTTGGCGTAAGACCAGCGTACTTTGCTCTGATAATCCCTCAGTTTTAGAGCGTGCAATCAGCAAACATGCATTTTTGTCATAAAAAAATCGAAGCGAACGCTGGCTTTTTAAGCAACGATGCCGAAAGCCCCCCCCCCCCGCACCCCCCCGCTCGTGGCCGTAAGCAGAGGGAATAGCGAGTAACGGGAGAGGTGGGCACTTTGCTTTTAGCAAATTCGCCCTCAAGTGCCTTTTAGCTGCGGAGCCGGGTTGGCGGTTTGGCGCCGTGCCCTCGCTTGGCCTCCTGTCCTGCCACCTTGCCACGTCACCCACCCGCGCGCAAGACCAGAGCAAGGGCTTCAACGCGTAACGTGACGTTCGTTCGCTACAAATGCCCTTGCAGCAGGCGGCTGGCCCGGTGGGCAGCGATACGTGACCACGGTAAACGAAGGACTGATCCCAAGTTCAAATATCAAACCGTTTAATCCATCTTCTCCGTATGTGTGTGGCCAAYGGATAGTTAGCTCGGTTTTAGGTATCAAGCATGAAAATAAATACGCACATCTTTCCACAAATATTAAAAACGTACTTTGGCTATAACAACTCCAGGTAAACAGGGGTAGAAAAACCTGAGCTGAACTCCAGGAGCCCGTTAGCTCACCGATTCAGTGAGGCTTCAGCAGAGGGACAAGGCCAAGCTGCTTCCCAGCGTCCCAGAGCGCTCGCCCCGGCTCCGTTTGCAGGTGCACCTTCTCCTCGGGAGRCAGATGTTCGTAGTTTCATTCAGCCACAAACTCAGCCGCGTTTGGTGTCCTCCAGACTTCTCCAAGGCAAGTTTTAGGAAGCGATAGATCTATTATTCCGAGCCCTCCTCCGGGGCAGGGCTGGGCACGCGGAGGAGCCGGGYTCCGTGCCCAACGCTGCTCCGCAACGCCGGGTTACGCCGGCGCAAGTGCCCCGCTCCCCCCCCTCCTCCAGGGACGGCTGCCTTTCGACCGCGGGGGCGAGAAGCAGGAGGAAAGGTTTGCAGAAAGCTCGGGGGAAACCAGGAGAAGTTGTTATCGAACTAAGCTGGAACAGGGAGGGAGGAGGAGGACTCGGCGGGAGCCAAACTCAGAAGGTGCAATCGCAGCATTCCCCACCTCRGGAGTTAATGAGACCTTCTAGCTCTGGATGTGGGAAGGTATTTTTACCAATTAGCACTTGTTTTAAGACAGTAAAACTTGCTTATCCTCTCGCCCTGTTCCTGCTCGGTTGCGTTTGCTTGGGCTGAGCAGCAAAATAGGCTGGATAAAGAGCCTTTTATGGAAGACGTGGATCGGTCCCAAGCAGTTTTGGAAGACCATGCGTGGCAGGGGACATTAAGCAAGGTTCCCTCCGGTTTGAGACTAGGGGGAAAAACGAGCGGATGCCAACTCGCTGTTACGGAAGGAGGTAGAAACCAGACAGATTTATGTTTATCCTATGCCAAGTATTGGCTTTATTTTAAGCCAATTAAAAAATGTGACTGGAGGGGGGCTTTTAAGGCTGGAGATGTATGTGGGACACGGAACGAAAGTCTCTCTCTGTGGGTTGCTGGCTTGCAAAGCCTGGGAGGAAGATTCACGAAGTAATAAATCGTAAAAAGCCCACTCTGTTTCCTCCGCTGTCTTTCACCTAGGGACTCAAAGCATGTTTCTAGTAGTAATGAGGCCTCCACCACTCGTCGTCCTCAGCTCGCACGTAGGGAAGCGCCCGAACCCCCGGCAGCAAATCGGCAGCAGCCTGGGGAAAGACGCCGCGTCCTCTCCGCCGTTTGCCCACCTGGTCAACGGAGCCGAAGTGGCGAYGCTGCGACGTCAACCGGACAGTCGGAGCCCGCGGCGCTCCTCTGGGCGCGTGAAAACCCAAACCCCAATCAACCTCTGGTGGGAAAATGCTTTTAATGTCCCAGCGAGGAGCGCCACCGCTTCCCCGAGGAGCGATGCCGGTGCAGGCGAGGATCAGCCCCTTCTCGTGCACGGGCGGCTGCTGGGAAAGCTTTGATCCCAGCACGCTCCAGGGCCACGGCTCCTGAAAACGCTCTGCTATAGCTGTCAGCTCTACCGGTATTCCTGTGGGAACGGCGGCGCGTTGGATGGCGCTGCTGAGGGGATGGGGCCGAGGGATGCCAGCGCCGCAGGTTCAGTCCGTTCCCGCGCCTGCTGTGTGTTTCCCGCCGTCCTCGCTGTTTGGAGAGCCGGGGCAGGGCCGCAAGGTTTCTCCCAAGGAACGGCCGGGAGAATCGAGGCCCTGAGCAAGGCTGGCTGGGAACGGCTCTCCCGGGCACGGCCGGCCCCCATCTCTGCTGGCGTCTAGCGTGTCCGGTGAGTCCACGGGGTCCCAGGACCAGCGGCCACCGCCGGCCGCGTCCTCGTCTCGCCGAGCTTCGCTGCCTGCCGCCTGCTGCATTTTCTTGGCTGGCAGCGAGAACAGGCTGGCGCTGCCCTTCTCTTTGAGCCGGCATTCCTTGGTTTTAATTCCCACCGCTTTTAGGATGGTGTCCATTTGCTTCATGTAGTCCAGGTGGCCGCTCACCTGCAAACGACACCGGGAGCGCTGTTAGCGGCGAAGCCGCTTCGCCCGAGCCCCGCGCCCCGTTTAAACGTGCACTGACCTTTCCTTGCGAACGCAGGATAAAACCGGGAATCCAGGAGTTACGGGTTCATAAACCAAATTAAAGTCAGCAATATGTTGTTGCAAAAACACAGCCGTTCGACCGTGGGGTGGTTCCCACGATAAGATAAACCTTTCCGATACGGATGGTGGAATGCACCTTTCCTATCAGGGCGCAGGAGGGAGAGAAAACCCCCTCTGCAGCGATTATTATGGTATGGTAAAGGCTACCTGGCTGGAAAGGAGGCTGCTGCCTGCTCTGCCTCGGGTGCCCCGTTCAAGCCGAGCTTTTCAAGCGGCTACGGCCGAGATCCTGCTGGAGACTAACAAATCTCCTCTGCTGTGGCACTCGCAGCCAAAACGGGAGGAAGGGCTGGTGAGCAAAGACTCCCCGGGTGGGTTTATAACGGGTTTTTCTGCGGAGATGAAAGCGCTGCTGGCTCGGGGCTATGCCCATGGCTCGCTGATCCGCTGGCCCTGCAGCACAGCGGTATGATTTGCACCTTGAGCCGTTCTAGCGTCTTTGGCGAATTGGAACAGTTTAATTCCTCCTTAATCCAGCCAGAAAAAAAAAGAAAAGACCTAAGAAAAGACCTAAGTATTCTGCCTTTGCAGGCACAGCAGATTCACTGCAGTTGCAGTCCTGAAGCTGCTCGGTCCCCTCTGCTCCAAACTTGCTCTCTCGCCTCCCTGCTATCCCAGTCTCTTCCAGACCTTGGCGGACTGATCCTGATGGCCGCACAGGCCTTTCTTGCTACGTCAGCAGCCGGGATTAGCGGCAGCCCTCTAGGCCACGCCGTTAGCAAAGCTCGTGTCGGGCGAGGGCAAAACTCAGATCTCTGAGCGGCTTCTGAGCGGCAGCGTTTGGGTACGCGTAGAACTTGGAGCAAAACGAAGGATTGAATCAGCCCGTTAGGAATGCAATATGTGACTCTCATCAGTCCAGATGGCTCGACAGGCTCTTGATATTTCGAAGAGATTAGCTAATTAAAATAACCATCGAAGCCACTAACGGGCTGGCTGTTGAGATGAGCACCTTGTCCTCTGGAAAAGCAAGCACCCTTCGCTGCTCTGCGGGGGGGTTTAGGAGCAGGGAAACGAGCAGAGAGCTGGACAAGGTAGGTAGAAACAAGAGAGAAATGGTCTTAAGGCAGGGGGTGAAGTGTCCTTGGGGACAGTCAGTAGCATCTACCTGCCTTGGTCGGTGCCTGGGGATTCCTAAGAAGTGGCTTATTGCGTTACCTGGCCATTAGTCAGAGAGAACGTTTCCTCTGCCGCCCTAAGGACTAGATTTGCTTAAGTCTTTGGTATCCAGCGGCTTCCACTAAAACAGTGGGGAATTCCTCTTCCTCGAGCATCACGATCCCCGGGAGATGCCGCGTGTAAGCGCTTCTGAACAGCTGGGCTTCTCCTCGTGCAACTAAAAGCGGAGCTGAGACCTCCCGAAAGTCTGTCCCTTACTGCAGACCGACTAAGTAATACTGCTAAAGCTCTTCAAAAGAAGCTCACTCCTGTTTCCAGGATGGAATTTTAAAGGTTCCCTTAAAGCCAGACGAATGCAAGCACTGAGATGCTGAAGAGCAGGTAGGACTCCTTCGCCGAAGTCTGCTGTGCTGGGACGTTAATTCGTGAGCCGTCAGCAAAAGCGCAGCTAGGACGCTTTCACTGCCGCTTTCAAGATGCGACGCCATCCTGGAAGGGAAACTCAGCAATTCCAGCTCTCGGACGCCCGTTTTCCTACGCAATTTGGAGAGCTGCATTCCTCTGCTGGGTGGGCCATGCTGGAGAAGGGATGGGACCTTTCAAAACCTTGTAAGGGACAATAAAAACTTCCAAGTGAAACACTCGTTTGACTATTTGTGAGAACAAAGTGCAGGAGGAACTTCAGAATAGAATGATAAAGTTACTTTTGTAAGCACGGCAAAGACGTTTACGTTTGCTATAAGGAAATGAAAACAGTGTGCTTAGGTGACTCCTCGTCTGTTATATCTGGTTTTATGGTTGTTTTGACTCACTGGAAGACACAGACCAACTTCCTCTATCAATAATTCTGCTGCAGGACCAGAGCGTGGCACAGAAAGATCTCCGAAGGGCTACAGTTCATTGCGTTGTTCAGGTGGATCTATCAATCTGCTGAAAGGAGCCATCGTTGCAGATCTTTCGGAAAGGTTTTCAAGTTCAGATCCTCTCAAAAGTGTCAAGAGCGTCCTTGAGCACGCTCAGCTGGGTCCATTAAATTCTCACGGCACTCTTTTTGCTCAGTACAGTAAGTGCCTCTGGTTATGGTCTCATAAAAACACCGTTCTAAATTTACAGGCGCTCTGAACACAAATAACGTCATCGTCCCTGGGCCCGAAACTGACCCGCCGGTGGTCTCCGTACAAAGGCAAAGGACGGGCTTTGAGCCTGTCACGTCCAAAGAGCAACTTCATTAGGCAGGAAAAAATTCCCGCAAGTTAAACCTTCTCTCTGGAGCAGCCTTGTCTCAGCAGGATCAGGACGTGGCTTGGAGGGCATCGCATTTGCAGGATTCCCTTTTGACAAACAGTATCTATTTCAATAGAAGTTATTCAGCGCGGGGCGAAAAGGGTTAATAGAGTGAGCTGCAGTTTCTGAAGCTCGCATACTAATCGTACCTCGCTTTTCAGCAGGCCTGGCTTCCTGCTGGCGCGTCAGAGGCTTTGCGTACACACGCAATGAAACGCAAACTCCTCTGGGTGGAACATCTCAATTAAAGCCAGCTCAGCAACTTCTGCTCTTGCCACTKCAGCGACTTGGTTTACTTTGCGCTCCAAAAAGCGACGGTGAACCTGTTGTTGATGAAGAGACGCACGTGACAGTCCTGCACGCTGAAATAAATGCGAGGCACGAGGCCGGTTTTGCGGCGGCATTTGACAACGAAGGGAAGACATGCAAAAGCCCCTACTTCTTTCCAAAAACCCTCGACTGGTGATACCGCCTCGAGATCCACGCGGCCCTCCTCTTCCAGATGGCAGCAAGGAGCTGATTGATCGTAGGACGCCCGAGCTATGCCAGGTTATCAATCAAAACGCCGTCATCTCTGCCAAGCTGGCAGGCTCCTCTGGTCCRAGTTATTCCCCCGTGTCAGCGTAAACCTTGATTCCTCAGCATGCCGAGCACTTCTTGCACGATCGAGGACGTTCAGTCCTGCCGAAAACTCCCCACCTCTTGTTTTCTGAAAGCTTAYGGGAAAGCCCTAAGGAGGCTGGTCAACCAGAGGAACGTGGCTGGGCTTGGAGGTCCCTAGAAAAGCTGGTGGAAGAGCAAAATTCCACAGCAAGTACCAGCAGGGCATTAAACAAACCTTAAGGGACTGTGGTTGAACTCAGTTAAAATGGAAATAAAATCCTTCTGTCTTCATTCTTAGGGAACACTGTTCTCCAGAAGCAAGGACAGTGAACGTGCTCAGTAATTCAGAAGCTGGAATTTAAACCAACTATTAAAAAATGTAGGTTTGGCRTCTGCCACGAGTATCCCTGGCACTACAGGCACATCCTCAGTATTAGCAGTTCAGGCTTCCAGCAAAGGTGAAGCTAACAAAAATATATTTGAGGAAAACTTTATAGAGCTAAAATTATTTTGAAAATACTGTCAATGTGATTTGCATTATTCCTCTTTGATGTTTCTATTTCTGCTCTGAAAAACTGATGGAATAGATTGGAGCATGATTCAGCTGAAGCTAATAAGCTTTGCTTCTAAATCATTCCTTCGCACAATTACAATCCTTGTGAATAGAATAAGTCACTCGATCCTTATTTTGCTCCTTGTTTAAAAACTGCCTTGGCTAGTAAAAGTGCTCCTTTAATTACAGCAGTATTTTCTGAGCAAGATGGTAATTTTTACGTGCAATCGCATTTCAACCAAAGCTTATTGATCAAGTCATTCTCACCTCGCGGATGATAATTAGGGGATCAGACAGAGCTCAGGCCAAATTCACACTGGTGCAATCATCTTTTCCAAGACTTTTTCCACCAGACTTTGAAACGCTTTGTGGGAACATGTTGACAATTTTGAGTAAACAGTGCTTTTTTTGCTGGCATAGGGCACTGCTGAAAAGCTCAGCCAGCTTTACTCTCAATTTCCCGACATGAATCCCAAGAGGATTGTATGATGGAGGGGAGAAAAGACAGACTATAGCGAGAAGACAGAGGAAGTAAATGGGGGAAATAAGTTCAGGAAGGCCCCGGGGAGATGAGATGGAGAGAAGCCCATCTCATCTCCTACCTAGACCCAGACCAAGAAACCAAAGTCAAATCACAGTCAAAGCTACCAGAAATGAGCAGGGAACTGGTTACTTCCAACTAGTTGACTGGAAGTTGTCTTCTCCTCACCAGCAGCAACGTTCACGTAACRTCTTCTTTACCTGCAGCTCCTGCCCTTTGCCTCCTTCACCACAGACGGTGCTGGAGAAGACTTGTCGGTTCTGAGACGCGCTGCTATCGAACGCTTTTGCCAGGGCAACGGATSGCAGCTCCCTCTGCTCCCATTTTATCGAGGGCAATTATAAGATAGAAATGACTGGAGGTAGTGAACGGAGGAAATGATACGGTGGCTGGCAGCGTGATAATAGCTTTCAGCATAATGACTGGGTTACGAGGACATAACTCTCCTCCTCGCACGAACACCCACTCCTGCGCTCCCAGGCTCTCAGAAATCAAACTGCCCTCTCGATATTAATGAGTACTTCAGCGAGAGCGCTCTGCTATTTCAGTGTCGTGCTCCCGATGCAGATTACAGCCTCTTTTCCTTACTGTCTCCACGCCCAGGGCTTTTTTTTTTGCTCAGCTGGGTTACACCTGCACCGGACTAAAATTTGGAAAGCCGATCGCGAGACATCGATTCAAACACCAGCAAGGAAGGACACACACAGCCATCCCTATCCTAACCCCTCAGGGATCTTCCTCCAAAAAAACAGACAAAACCACGTCACCTGAGCATTTAGATTAAATGAGGTCACCCATACGACTGATGCTGAAGCCACCTAAGACAGATACTGACGGGTAGAAGAACCTACTCGGAAGAGTTTGCAGCCACAGCCAGTAAGTCACCTTGGTGAACAACACCTTTGGTTAGCTAAGGGAATTTCTGCCATCTCCGGGGACAACAACCTGTTCTCAATTTATTCATACCTTAATCACCTTTACGGGTTGATGGGGATAATATAATATATCTGGGTAAAAAGTTTCGGGCATACAGGAGATTTCAGCAGCTATGGAATAGTGCAACATCTTTCCTTAGCAATACAATCCCCTACAAGCACATCACACCTTGATTTGCAGCGAGTTTAAGATCTCGATCTTGATGTCGCTGGTAAAACCTGTGTACGTTCTGCCATCCGCTCACGAGATGCAACGCAGCGGTTTGTATCACTTACACTGGAGACCCAGAATGAAAACAGACACTGAAGCTATTGCCGAAACAGCCTCTTATTTTTGTTACCAGTCTTCCTACTCAGCTACTTCATTCACTTATTTCTTGCTTGTCTCCTCACCGACGACTACGCGTGCATTTGTCATTCCCTCCGCTCTGACCTGCTTTGAGCTCACTTAGGTTCAATACTCCGACGGGATCCCACCTTGAGCAGGCCCCAATTCCGGAGCAGCAGGCAGTGCTACGTTGCAAGGTATTTATTTCAGCTACGCTGTGGATATCAGTAATACATGATGGTGTAATTGCAAAATCTCAAACGCGTTAACTGAAACTGCGCTACAGCAGGAAACCTCACGTACACAATGTGTCAGCCAAGGCAGTCTTCTCCTTCGTTAACACTTTTAATAAGCTGTTGCGATTGAATTTTCTTTCCCTGTTAGCTGAGGGGTTTAGAAAAGAAGCTCAAAACTGAACAAAAAAATTATACAGAATTATTGTTCGTGTTCCAACGTATGACAAAATATTCAGGGAGGACAAAGCTAAATTCTCTCTCCTTAATTCACCTTACTGTGCTTTGTGTAGCCACTCTTACAGCATCAAACGTTATTAGCTCCACTTAGGGAAAAGTCCCTCTGCTTTTGCTGGCAGTTTTGCTTGAGTAAGGGAACAGGAGCCGGTTCCTTGCGAGGCTGAACGGAGGCCTTTGCGTCTCCTGTTTATGTACTGGTTTCTAGTCTGCTCCTTTCCTCCTCCCGTCTCATAACCCAAGTATTTGCCTTTTGCCAGAGGCTTGGAGGAAGCTTCCAAGAAAAGGGACCAGAAGAAAACTCTTCTACACAAAATAGCATGAGCTGGGCATGCTGGAGGTGCTTCCTACCCGAGATGGTTTTCCTTTACACGAGTCCTTGCAGCATGTGCTCACATTCTCCCTTCTCTTCTCAGCGCCCATCACAACGCCCCTGGAGCAGCGATGAGATTAGCTGGACATTACAATTTCTTATGGGCTTTTTCAGGAGAGGTCAGTTCCTCAAACCGTGACCAGAGGGGACTGAGTTTGTCTGCTTTTCTGTGCGCAGATGTGAGATAAARCTCTTGAGGCTCCTTCCAGCCCCTACCTGAAGCTGAGCTCTGCTCCTAGCTGTTGCTCTTCTGGTCCTGTTAACTCCTGTCACCAGGGGAGGTGGCACTGCTCATCTGAAACAAGTGTTTACATCTGGGTAGAACAAGATATATACAACCTTTTGCCTTATGAACGCCCCAGGGTTCTTAATTAACCCACATTTCACAGCCAGAATTAATTCTTTGCTGCAAGTCTTGGGAATACGGAAAAAAACCACAGAGTTTAATGCATTTTGGAGCAAAAGCGTGAATCGCAGAAGTGCCAAATCAGTTGGATTTCACAAAGCTCAGAGTTTGCATCTGCTTATGGTATTTATGTATGCTGTGTACCTGCCTGGCGGAAGGCAGACCGCCTTTGGATCTGTTTGCGTTCCCTCCTAATGGGAGTACTAGACCCCTTTTTCTTAGAGAGCATTTGGAAAGAGAGATGAGTAATTCTTGTTTTTTAAGCATTGTCATAAAGAGCACCTTCCCACTGCTTAGCTACAGCAGCAAAGAAAAGAGCAGGAAAAAGCTTTCGAAGCAGCTCCCAGGGAAAAAGGCAAAACCGTGCCGACGCGTGACACACATTATTCCAAAAACCGAGCTCTTCTGTTTTGCCCTCCATTGTGCAAAGACGCTGCGGGAGAACTTGGCTGGGAAATACATCAGCGCGCTTCATCACTACGGATCAGTGCAGTGACTGCTCTAGAGATAAAAGCATCTCGTATCTTTAGTCCCTGAGCCGTACAGAACAGGGTTTCCACGTGCTTGAATGGGGAGGGATTTTCTCTCAGCTGGGGTTTCTGCGTGTTGCCTCAACAGGAATTTTTGAGTACCAGCATCAGGCAGGCAGGTGCCATCCAGGCGATACGGCAATGAGGAACAAGGCAAGGAGAATTCGGCCACTGAAAGCGTGGGAAAGGAGGGTCCTTTTAAAGTCAATGCAAAACTTAACCACAGTCTGGAGACAATTTCGCATTGGACTAATTGCAAACTAGCAATTAAGGATTATTTGTGTATGTACCTAAAGCAGAAGATAGACTCACAAGCCCTGGATATCCTGCAAGCCCATCACTGGGCTGGTGTACGCAGAGCCCTTCCCCTCTTCCCAACAACCAGGATACATTCATGCTCTTTACTAGACTTCCAACCAGGCTTTCATTTTATACCCGAGCTTGCAAGTTCATTCCCGGCTTCTGCTGCAGTAAAACTGCCCAAAGAAACCTAAGCCCCCGTTCCTTACTTCGAGGCCTCCGTGCAAATGCTCTGCCCACATTCTGCCTCTGAGCTTAAAAACGTTTCTGCAATATTCAAATGTTAATGCAGAATGTAATCTGCGACGTCCCATTTGAACAAACAGCAATCAATCTAATACGCTACAACTCAATTACTTCCTCGGTTTCTGTAACAGGTGCTGTCAAATAAATCCACTGGATAAATCAGTCCCATTGTAACCGTTAGGAAGGCTTTTATAACTGCGTTTGCTGAGTGGGAGGACATTTCTTCTGAGTCTTCTTACTGACAGGCAGATAAAAAAACATACTAATCAAGAGAGACGTGCAAGAAATGCCTTTGGGGTGAATTCCCATTTATACTAAGGTCCCTTAGCCCTCCACTCATTAGAGGACTCTCCTGATACCGCAGCAAAGAGAACCGAGCCCTTTGGGTCCGGTCYGGTTTTCATCATGGATGGACTGTGAGATGCCTAAAATACTGACGCTGCCTGCATAAGGTTTTCAGGCTAAGCACCTCTGCATCGCCGCCGCTTTACTCTTCTATCGCTGCTTGTCCTTTCTTACCGCCGGCTGGGTTTCGGCGGGACCCGAACTGCTCCGGCCCTGCAGACGTCGTTGCCAGAGGTCCAGGCTTTGCACCTCCTGCTTGCAGGCGTACCCAGGTCCTCTGCAGAGCCCCGGGTGGTCTGCGAGGGCTGGTGATGGAAATACAAGTGTGGGAATGACTGACAAGCCCATCTCAGGGCCTGTGCAGCACGCTCGGAAGCAGGTAATCAGGGATTATCATTATCGTTCTTCAAAAGCAGTGAGAGCTTCATTTAAAAGCACTCCTGGCTTTTTTTTTTTTGATGTTTAATTTCCACTGAAGCTGAGAGTCAGCTGTGTTTTCCTGGAGCTCTCAAGATGCATCAGAGATCTCTGCAATCCTTTCAACGAGCCAAGTTCCTCCAAGTACAGCCAAGCACGCTCACTTGAAGCGCTATGTTAACGTATTTCCTCATTAGCATCCCTCTCCYGCGTAGGCTGTAAACATGCCCACTTCTCAAGCCCCTCTATTTTTAACGTGCCAAGAACCAAAGCTTAATCTGGGAGACAAATACAGGAGATGGCGAAGCAACAGGCCCCAGTGAATTACTCCTGCTGCAATAGGCACTCGCGATGGTTTTAAGAAACATATAATACTTTTAAAGCAACGCTATCAATAAGCAACTGAGCCCCCCCCCATCACTTCAAGGACTTTTTTCAGCATAAGACTCAGCGTTCCCAGTCCAAAACATTCCACATAAACTAAAGCAGATTCCAGATTTTCCTATGGAATTTTTGGAAAAGTCCAAACCAGGCTCTTCCGGGAAGCCAACCTCTAGGGAGGCATTTAAATATTCCTTTACTTGAGACATATTGCTCCATTTCTCTCAAACAGGCACAATTACAAGTCTGCTGCAAGGCAGATGCCTATTTTACATGTAAATATAAGTATTTGCATCGCAGCATATTCATGATGCTCCCTCCCCGCTTCCACCCCCAAATCTATCTTGCTACTCCTGGTGCTGTGATGGCAATTTAGAGCCGGAGCAGGAGGATGTCCCGTGGCAGGCAGGATATTGGGCTTGATGGACGTGGGTCCGAATTAATGCACATGATATTATGTTCTAATGATTTTCTTTCCTCTGCTGAGAAAACTCTTTCTTGTAAACAGCCCTTCTTGTAGTCTATTGCGAAWTTTTCGTAGAAAACATCTCTGTATAAATTTCCCTTATGCTGTTGCACTCTATTTGCAACAAAATCCATCTTTCTTGCCGTTGTTTTTATATCGTGCCCCTGAATCTTTCCTTCCCCCTTCTTGCTCTCTTTTTTCTCTCTTTTCCTTTTAAAATATTCCACAGGATTCACTCTATTTCTTTGCATAAAGCTCTATGCTCTGGAAAACGGATCAAGAGAATGACACCTACTTAATACAGTTTCTTTCCCCTCGGTGGTTGCTCTTTTTTTTTTTCTTTCTTTCCCCCTATGCTTTGCAGTTAGATTAAGCAAGGGAAAGTGTCAGCTCTTTCTAAAATGAGAACAGCGCGGGGATTGTCTGCTGGCATCATGCGGCACGGCCCCAGATGCACAACAATAGAAGATCAGCAGAGAGCAGCTCTGCAACCGTTATTCGTTTAGCTCAGATGTAAATACGGTTCCTTTGAGGGGAAAAATGGAGAGGCTGCTGCAAGCCAGGCAGGACGAGGTCTACGGGACTCCAGGGGGGTTTGAAGATCAGGAAGCAGAAGGTCAACGGAACGAGGATCTCTGGAGAGAAGCCAAAGAGAGGAGAGAACAGGGACCGAGCTAACAGGAAATGTCACCCCAGTGCCATCACCGGTTGACTTGTTTGGCCGTTTTTCTTTTAATGCCCTCAACAGATGCGCTGCTTGCAAGCGACTACTGACAACTCCACGACAGTGAGAAAATGAACGCAGGAGCATATGGAAATGCTAATCGAGGCAACCTAATAAGACACAAAGATACAAGAACAGCTATAGCACTAGACCATGTTTAAAAGCCTCCGTTCCACCACTTCCCTCTAGGATGCCTACATTTTGGCCTGTGAAGTCTCTAATTTATCTGTACAGCATTAAGTCCTACATTTTCTGGCAAGGGATGTGCATAGCTCAGTTATTATGAATGAAATGAGCTGGTAACGGTTGGGTATTTATAGGCTCACCAGGCTGGTGCTTCAAAAAATCGGAAAGCATTTAAAGTGCCTTTGGCTCCAGAGCAAAATTAACAGCTTAATCCCTAGCAGCTTGTGCAGATGTTCAGGAGAAGTCAGGGCAGGAAAAGTGACCCCGCAAGCAGCCTCAGCTTTGTGCTGAGCATCTTCCCGTCCCGTTTGCAAAGGGAGAAAGATGAATTAAATCATTAAAATGTGGAAAAACGCGACTGCGCTCTCAAGACTACGATGAATAGGCATACAGAAGGTGGGGTCTGTGCAAATTTCTGTGGAGGAGCTCATGAGTAAAGACAAGGCACTGAAATCATTCGTTTGCTTAAGGTAATTGAGCTGAATATCGCTAAAGATATAATAAAGCAGCTTATCACTGATTTAGTTGAGGAAACTAAATGTCTACCAGGGATACAGGATAGGAGTCAGAAACTCTTCCTGTTTCCTGGAGACCTGCACTCCAAAAACCCAGCAGCCTGGACAAACCAGCCGTCGATACCCCGGAGCTCTGTGGCTGCAAACCAGCTCCGGCAGCCCAGCGGCAACCCGGCCGAGGGACACGGTACAGGGGCTGCGAACTTGCTCGACGCYGTCAACGGCTCCATCCAGATAAAACGGCAGGTTGCCCCTGCTCTGCAGTCCTGTGTTTGAGCTGCGGGTTTCCCAATCACTCAACTGCTACAGCGAGTGGCAAGTCTGGAAGCAGATCCTTGGAGTCTAGACTACCTACCTGCCCATCCGGGGCTTGCAAGACAGCCAGGCCTTTTCTGGAGAAAAACTGCATGTTCTCTCCCCAGTATGAGATATTTCAGAACCAAAAAATCCAACAACAGAGGCAAATTCTAATTACTTAGTCGATACTGTTCAGATTCTAGCTCCGGCGAGCGCTGGCTGAGCCTCGGGGCTGAGCCAACACAATCTATACTGAAGTCCAAGATGAGAATTATCACAAAGAAAGGGAAGAGGAACAACGTACATCCAGCTGCTCTCCTCAGTACCTCACGTTCCCCTAACCAACGAGTGTGAGGTTGCAGTGCTGCAAGTGAAGGACAGATGGAAAAACTGAGACTATAAGAAGTATCACTTACTACAGAGGAGAGGTCCACATTTACCATCCTCCTGTCATCCAAGTTGACTGGCTGGAGGCCTGCAACGTTGAGCTGGACCGAAGAGGTTCTGTATACAAACCCCAGCAGCCAGTCCCCCCTAGGAGCAGAACAAAACAAGAGCGGGAATAAATCCTGTTGCCAGACCGATGTAATACATGACTACTCAGGCCAYGAAGAGAATAAAAGGGCCTGGAAGCCCAGCGATGGCTGGACCAAGCCTTGCTGTGGCTTTGTTTGAGGTAGGAATCACAGCACTGCTGGACGCAGTAGTGTTAATCTGAGCGTAATCCTGAGTCACGGGCGCATCATCATTACGTTCAGTGGGTTTAAGAATCTGACCCTTCCATTTGTTTCTATGTTTGCCTGGAGACTACACTACATTCACACATTTAATCTTTTTAATGTACTAATGGGTAAAAGTTCTCCAGCCCGTAGGCAGCTATACAGGTGCTGAGGCAGATAGCACCAATGTTGCTGACAAAGATGTCAACTCTAACGTTCCTCAGAGCACTTCTGATTTATAGGTGCTCTTTAAATGTAAGGTTTCAATGACAAAATCAACCGGAGTCTCTTCCCACCACAAAACGTATTGCCTTAAGTCATTGTGACAGCTTCAGGGCAGACAACGGCATGAGGAGAGGTGATGCATCCTTTGGAAATACGTAACCTGTTCGTCTGGGCAGAGTGACAGTACAAAACCTGGGCGCTCTGCAGAGGAGATTTAGGTTGAACATAGCAGTACGATGGCAGAAAGTGAAAGGCACCTCTCCAGAAAGCCGTTTCTCGCTGCTCCCATTCGCTCCAGAACGGTCTACGCTGGAAGCTGTGCGTAGAGGCTGTGCTCTGCGAAACCTTTGCGACGCATCCCCGCCACAACACGGTCGCTTCGTTTGTCATCTGTCACCACCTCGCTACTCACCCGTGGGTTCTTTGGGAAGCTGCAGGAGGCTAACTCAGCTGGTTAAGGTTTTCTACTAGGGATCTGTAACCCCGCTGTGATATCGAATGGGACAGCTCTGACAGCTGGCTTTCACTCTCCGGGTTCTCTCAGCCTTCAAAGCAGAGGGGGACAAGCTACAGTGGACTGAAGCTCAACAAACCGGGCCCAAATCTGATCTTGCAGGAGTTTTATTCAATGATGTAATTCATCTGACCTAAATATAGTTACTCCCCAACTGACAGAACGAGGCCAAAATTTGTATGAACGTGACAGCAGTGAAATCAGACTCAGATGGGGAATGTTTGTATAATGTTTGTATAATCCGTCTCTCCTATCTAATACCCTCACATAAATTCTCCATATTTCTCAGCTACCTCCTCCAGCTGCCCCTCATGCTAAGGGAATAACCCTCAACTTCAGCATCTTAGAGGACTGCGGAGAACCAGCACAGCAGAGTATTTCCTGACAGTCTCCTCACCTGCTTCTTCCTATTTGCAAGCCCCAAGCTACAATTTCTACGTCGTTGCTCATTCAGCTTTCAAGACGGGGGCTTGCCGAAGCAAAGAGACTAATCAAATTATTGTACACACGCAGGTGCAAACACACATTGTATTCCAGCAGCACATTCAGGCCCTGAAACTACAACAAGATCGTTTCTTTTATGTTATAGGAAATGAATATACTGAGCTTTTTGCAGAGAAAGAGACTTTTGTATAGCACAGGTTGGAGCAATGTTTGCCATGGCAATTTCAGTTATAGGCAACAACTGCGCTCATTTATGCCTTTTTGGAGGAAAACAGAAGCACTCCCAGGTCCCCACTAACTAATCTACAGGAGGCAGCAATTGCTTTTTCCTTATGTCGCATAAAGAAATACAGTCATTTATGCGCACATCCAGCATCCCTAAAACCTCCTGTGACCCAAAATAGACGAAAGCAACATTTTTCAGGTTAGCCAACAGATGGGCTTAATGACTGGTTCTTTTAATACTGAGTGCTTTTAATTCTTTTATATAGTTACTCTTTGTAAATTAATATTCTACATAAGATGCACAGTGATATAATACTTTCTCATGTAGGCATACATATGGATGTGTATATGGAGAGGACCAACAGCATTTTCAGCTGTCCTTGACCTGAGGGCTCACGGCTTTATAAGCTGTCTTTATTCACGGTTACATGCTCTTTCCTAATCTTCTTGCCTGGCTATTTCTCAGTTTATTTTCCCATGCTCTTGGTCTTCCCCACTTCATTCCTTCTTTTTAATTTCTCTCTTCTAATCGTGCTGGTAAGCAATGTCYTTGTCGCACTTATCTTCCAATACACAGTCGTTAGGTTTGATACCGTCCCTTGAATTCTTAATAGCTTTTGTAAGATTGCTTCAACTGCTTGTGGCCTCTGAATCTCCTTCTTCTCACCCACCAGCTCTCACAACTCTGCAGAGCAGCTGTCTGCACAGTTTTAAAAGGCTCACTTTGGGTTTCCGTTCCTCCACATCCCTAGTGAGTTTGCTATAGCTACTCTAGTTGCACCTCCTTTGTAAGTAAAATACCTTGTTCATGCAAACTTTCTTGACCAAAAACTGAGGCTAGGTATAAAAGCTCTTCCATTTGCTCAAGCTCCTTCACTTCTGTTCCAATTCTCATATCTTGTTCTCCATCAGCACACCCTAATGAACTGTATCTSAAAGCTTTCACCGGTTTGAATTCATGTTCTTTATTTTTAAGTGTCAGTGAACTTAAAGGCTGCATTTATAGTCCTTTACATAAAGCTGAAATTTAAAATATGTGACATTATGCACATAGACACACTGACTGAGCTTTAAATCGCCGGGGTGATGTAAGGCTGCCTCAGTGTGAATAGGAACCAGGACTTACATATTGAGAACCTCAGGCTTCCAATTTAATACGCATTGCAAACAATCGAGCTGGAGACAAAACCGCCTTGAACTGTCTCCTGAAGACTGTCGTCTCYAATTAAGCTGAGGGAGAGACCTCCAGAGGGAAGAGACTCCGGCACTTCCGTCTCTGGTGCTACTGAACCAACCCATTCACCAGCTGAACAAACACTCCCTTACGAAAGCTTTAAAAGGAATAAATGTACAAAGTCGTTTCAAAGTGACCCTAGTATAATGAAGCAGGGAACGGAGCGTGTACAGACCTGCAATAACCGTTTATGATCCTGCCCGACACCACTTTTGTGAGGGCTTTCCAATGCTTGGCTTCTCCTTCCACCGGAGCTCCCAGTAGGACCGCATCTTCGATGATCCCTTGCGAGTCTATTAAGATGAAAGCAGAACAGCTCAGATTTGGGAGATGGAGCACAAAATACATCTTTACGCGCACACGGAGGAGGTATATATTCAGATGCGCCCTACAGAAAAATCATCATTTAAATTTTAAAGATAGAAATAAGGAAAAGGAAGATCTTAGGCATAATTTTCCATAAACACTGTCCACACTTCGAGTTATTCTCAATAAACAAATGTGAAAAACAGACTGTGAGACAGTGGAAGGAATTAGGCAGAAAGCAAGAGGGAGAAGTGGCCCAGCCCCTTGCCCAGAGAGACGCAGTTTAAGTAGCAAGATGGAAAGGTCTTTGCACAGACCTATTCGTCTGGCGTTGTATAAAGCTGAACTATTACATCTTGAAACAGGTGAAAGGGACTGACATTGGATACAGTGAGCAAACGTTATCATTAATTAAGCACGATAAACTCTTCTCTCCACTGGTCCTTCAAGCTGAGTTGATGAAAAACACGACCCGTACACGCAACAGAAAACCTCCAAATTCTTAATATTGATTGGGAGCTAACAACAACGAAGGCGTTTGCCAGCGTGAAGTGATAATCTATCCATCCGGTTTCATTTTCCTGAAGTGTACTTTAACCAAATGCCCAGGGCCCAATTTGCTGAAAAGGTACGTTGACTTTTAAGCATAATAAACCTTCATCTCTCACCTTTAGCAGAAAGCAGCAGCTGAGACATTTCAGTACAACGACTGAATGAGAAATATTGGGCACCTCTGCTGCAGTCCTCAATTAAAATTTAAATATTAGTGTGCTTCCCCACTTTAACTCCTGCCAAGTCAGGAGAGCAAGAGACAGTCCCAGCCTCGATGCCTTTCAAAGATTCGGTGGTGTTTTATTGAGGTCTTTTTAGTTCACCTTCTGCGCGGTCAAGAGCTTGACGAAGGGGAAAGAAACTCCTAGACAACGGAGCACCTTCTTCCAAAGCAAAGTCACATTTATTAGCGCTAAATGATGTAATAGCTACAACATACTACATTTATGTATATTAATAAATTGAAGAGATATGAAGCACCTGATGACGGAGCAGTTAGAAGAAATTCTCAGCCGTGCACATCACCTAACGCCGTATGGGCGTACTCTGCCCAATCCATACTCCCTACCCGTGCGAGCCCTGCGTTCCCAGACGCGAGCCGATGGCTGGTGTTTGCAGTTTATACAATAATACGGTGAAGTTCGTGGGGAAGTGAGAGTGCGAGTGACTGCACGCCACATCAAATCAGGACTGAAGAGGTGCTGCCTGGCTAGACTTTTTTAATTCAGATCATTTGGTTTCCTTTCCCTAATAGCCGTGAAGACTTGGAGCGCCCTGCGTTGCCTGCATCTCTGCAGAGTGTAAACCCCGGCTCCTGACAGCAATCCAAATCGCTCTCGTGCTATTATTTCTTAATTGCATAGCAAATTTCACACCAATCAAGAGAACAGCAAAGAGCAATTCCATTCGGTTAGTGTAATCTGTGAGCAATAAAGTCCTGTTTCCGCAATCTTGGGCAATGAAAAAAAAAATCCCCGGGCTTTGCAAACAGGCAGCTCATTCCAACCCAGGTACTAAATTCCCCGGCCGCAGTGCGAGCCAACTGACTAAACCACCAGCTAATTCATCAGGATCCCCAACATTTGGGCAAGATATTGGAAGCTTTCATCTCTCCAGGCCTTTGCACAGCTTATTTCTTGCTCGGAACAAGAACGTTCCACCTCGGCTGTAAAATATTCACTTTCTTTGAATGCTGATGGAGGGGGAGGGAAACCTGAGAACGGATCAGTGACCTGTGCAGGTCCTGGCGCTCTAGACAACTACACGTATTCCAGTCTGCAAAGCTTTTATACCGACGAAAAACAAGAAAGCCCATATAAGCAGCCAGAGCCATTAACAGTTTTCATTAGTTACGCTTATTTACTTAAGAACATGGGAATCCTGATGAACAAATCAAACCAATGATCTTCCTAGGTAGGAACTTGTCTCTGACGGGGTCGTTACTGCCTGTTCTTATATAATGTTGTTTTATGGAAACCTGCTAAGCTCTGGCTTCAAAAGTCATTTGGGATGAAGTATCCAAGGGTTATTTAATTGTTTTGCAGAACAGTATTTTCTTTTAATGGGCTTTAAACTGTCATGGTGTTTCGCTGGATAATCCGCGATTAGTTATTTGTCCACGGAAATGCCACAGCCATCTGGATACAAGAGGCCTGCATGGCTAGGTCTTGTATTTCTTTTGTGCGAGGCATCCCAGTCCAAACCCAAATCGCTCTCAGATGTCCCGGGTCTCGGCTTCGTTCTTTCCGCAGCTCGCGTTGGAATGTGCATGGGAAGGACGCCTTGGCAATCTGGACTAAACATGCTGCTTTTCATCTCGCAAACAGCTCAGCTTTCATAACTCAATTAAGGAACTGAAAAATTAGTGTACAGTGGGGAGCTGCTATGAAACCTAATTACGATGCTTAGATTCCTTTAGAATAGCAGCCAACCTTAAAGACCCCTAATGATTTCCTTTCATGTGTTACTTAGCTATGGTCCCACGTTATTCCCATGAGAGGCTGCAGGCCATTAAATAAAAGCCTGAAAGCATCTTAGCCCCCTGACGTTCTCAAGGCATAAGAAGAGTAGATCTAGGGCCAGACTGGGATCTGGCTTCAGTGTAACTCCATTAGGATCATTCTGGATTTGATTAAATTTATTCTGAGAACAGAATTTCTGTGTTTCGCTGAGGACTTCCATCTTAAACCAGAAGCGAAACTCTGGTATACAGCTGTCAACAGAAAAAAATGCTGATCTTCTCCATCCTCACTTGACTATTTCCACCTTCTCGGACTTGAGAGTGAACAGTTGCCTTTATAAAGCTCCTTATTTATTAGTTACAGTCTGTGAGGCTAAATGGTTAATGAGTTAAATTGGCTACGTAGGGGGGAAGGCAGGCTGCACACACACACTCACTACTGACTCAACTCCAAGCTGCGATTTACATCAACTGATCATAACGATTTTATTCTTTCTCTAAATTAAAAATAGAATCTATTAATAAACAGAACCACAACGGGTAATAAATTGACAGATGGTTTTATACTTGACTTTGGGGGAAAATTACCATGAAAATAGCAGATGACAGTGGCATTTCAATGACTTAAATGGAAGGGAGGACTCATGGCATCAGCTACAATAGCTACGGAGAGCTTCCAATAAAGGCAAAGCATCTTCTGCCAAGTTCAGAGCGGCGCGTGGGCAGCTCGCAAACTGATCCAGCAGTCGAATGTCAGCAAATGTCAAGAGGGTTGTTTAGAGACCGGTGACCAAACAGCGCTGTCAGCCACACTGGAGTGTCTCTAGTGAAGACGGTGGACTTAATCCAGTGAACGGGTGGGAAGAATTTGGCTCCAGGTGCACTTCAAAACCATTTTTAGGTTTCTGTTCTAAGCTGTACCTCAGAAACCAAACACTGGTGGCCACAAATCTGCCAGTAATGCCTACTAAACCAAACAGTTATAACCAGAAACTCATCAGGCCAGTATCTGGGCTTGCTACGCTAGCAAGCACTCATTAGAAGGCTACCTACGCTGAGCTTTGTGCCTGGAAGCCGAAACACAGCGTTTCAGTGGAGGTGGCCCCGTTCAAGTGGCCCATTACGTTTATGTGCCGCTCAACGAATCACTCATATTTGCAGAAAAGGCTAAGCCGTAACCCCATCGGCTGAATTCAGAAGGCGCTTGCAGCTTTTCGTTGCTGCAGCGCGCACGCAGCATGTCGAATGTCTCAGCAAAAAGCCGAGCACTGAATGTCCCCCTAGAGACCATCCATCAGAGCAAGGGTGAGGAGCAACAGTAAAACATAAAAGCCTACGCTACCTCTTTCTCTGTGTCTCTCCTAAAAGACCCAAGCTCTGTTCCAGAATAACTCTGTTGGCAGAAAAGCTTCTCTCAGCAGTAAGGAAAATAAAGGAGAAAAAGGTTAGAAGTTGAACGTTACCTTTTTCTTGAGCCATCTCCTGCAGGCAGAAGTAAATGACTCTCGCCCCCAGACTGAAGCCGATCAGCGTGACGGGTCGCTTGCCCTAAGAAAGAAGGGAAGGCAGGACAGGCCATCAGGTATTCTTCTAGACCTGGAAAAGGAGCCTGGCCCCAGGATCCCCGAGACCCTGCTATGCGAAGCACTGAAGCTTGTGCATGATCTATTAAACGTCTGAGCAATTCTGGTGGTTTCAAAGGGATTACGTATCCTTACAGTTATGCACAGTTCAGCATTCGGAGTCCTGAATATCTGAGTATTTTGTATTTTTTGACAGTCAGGAAATCAATCGGAAGAATTCAATAACGGGAAGCTATGACAAAATAGGTGTTTCAAACAGAAACGAAACAAACACTGTCGTTGCTTTGAGATTTCCAAACGAAAAGCTAATTCGAGGAGCAAAACTGGCAGAAAAAGCTGTGATACAAAAATACTAACCACTTTAGATTTAAGGCCGAATGGCAGCAGCGCTGTGTGGCTGTTGTAGAAATGATGAGAGGTAAGGTTTTATTTTGAATAACCCAGGAAGGGTTTTTTTTATGAGATCACGGAGCGCCTGATCTCAACAACAATGAAAATGTTCTTTTTACGAATTGGGGAGCAGGTGTGCAATGGGCTCCCTAGACATCGTGCTTAGTTTTAGACTCTGCAGCACGCCAGAATATGCGTTTGCACAATAACTAACGCTTAAAAGGCGGTAACGAATGCCCCCAAGCAAAACAAAGGSCTTGTTTGAAATGAAGTTTTATTGCCTTTTTTGGGATTGTATTTTTTATGACAAATCGAGTTTGTTCCTACTCTGCTGTTTCACGTGGTTATTTATGACATTCAGCTCTGGCTCYCGTAGGGCTCCTCTATAACAGACGCGGGACCAGCGCGCCTGCAAGACGAACACGGGGCTGGCAGAAAGCTGCCTGCTCCGCGGCCTCCGTGCCAGCGACAGCCCAGCAAATAACGGCAGGTTATTCCTGCCCTTCACCTGAAGGGCAAAATCCATATGAATCTGTGCTCCTGGCCACTTTTATGCCAGTRCTTCACTGCTGCAACGATGAAGAGGAAGCGCATTTACAGCGACGGGTCAGTACGCGAGTCTTTTTGCTTGTGCATCTGATAAAAATGAAGGAAACTACAGGCTACTGAAATCCTTTCCTCAGTTTAATTCCTCCCAAGAGAGCTGTTAAGAGAAAAATCCAGCTCTTTTCTTTCTCCTTCACCATTGGATTTTCCTCCTTAACTCTGTTCACAAGAATACTGCACGGACCTTGTCGCAGTTATTCCAGAATCAAATCTCATGAATGCCTGTATTAGCTCAGGATCAATAAAAGCAGAAAGCAGCCAAAATCTTCAATGAAATTATTTTACATTTGTGCTGGTATTATTTAGGCAAAAACAGGGCTCATGGTGCAGCTAAATGCTACACAGTATTCCCTTATACTGTATTGCTAGTGCCTCTTAATTCTTAATTATTTTTAATATTCTGTGTTCTCTTTTCCTTTTCTCCCACCTTTCCCTTCTGTTCTCAGACTTCCACTAGGTGAGTTCGCCCGTCTGCTTTGTGAAACGGTCAAGCCGATTTTCATTTACGACCTGGATATCTCCTCCTTCACACAGAAGAGTTTGGGGTTAAACGGAACAAATCTTCGCAGGAATTACCTGATTAACTTGGAATTTCCTWTCGTTCCTCAACAAAATAGGTGCATACTGCTGACCTTCAGGCAGCAATTTTTCATTTTTCAGTTTATTATTCCATTTTCTGCTCCCTGGACACAGACCACTTGCTACTTAACTGGCACGGCCATAAACCGTCACCCCCGCGGACCAAATATCGATTCCTTCCAGACGTTATTCCCGGCGTCCTTTCTAGCCAATTACCTGCTGTCGGCTGAGCAGTAAATGTGCCAGATGTTTGCCTACTTCGGCCGACCGATGGAGACACACTCCCCAGGGGTTGTCAATGACACTGGCAGCAGTCAGGAGCGAAGCCGGCCAAGTCAGGGCTGTCACAATACCTGCAACGCAAAAGCAAACAGCACGGCACAGTGGCGAAGCGGGGCTGCTCTTAGGAAATGTCAAAAGCAAGACGGTTCACTGAAGTTCAAAGCTAAACGTAGGGCTTTCTGTCATTTTCCGTTCTTCTTTCTCAAGAGCTGATCTGAGAAATGTTTTGCTAGACTAAAGATAAGAAAGAATCTGATGTTCTGATACGGAGGCAAATAGACGCCGTACCTCAATGTAGTCTGCAGGTTTGAAAGGTTTGCGTAAAGCACTAAAACGCAGTATAATAATACAGAGAAATACAGACAGACACACACTGAACAAAGGTGTTTCCGGCTGGGATTTTAAAAGCACAATCAATGACACAGAGACAGAGCAATCCAGGAAAGCAACTCTGAATCACAGGTGTGGCAGAGAAGATCGTTACGTCAGTTCTGCAGAACAGGTGCCGATGCTGCCAAGGGAAATGGTTTCTCAGGAATCTTCCTTGTTTAGGAAAACGCCTTTAAACAAACCATAACAAGTGCACGAGGCAGATCTGATGGGCTTTAGGTGCTTACCTGACAAGACAGTGAATTTCAGGGCTTCTTGAGCCATCATGTTAACAAAACCATTCAGCAGGGAATCTAAGGCGTTGCCCAGCTCCATCAAGTACTTGGATTCCCAGGCCAGGCAGTACTGCTCACTTGACTGCAACATGCTGCTCCATGGCGCCGTGAAGCTCCCTAGGAAAGGTTGCAAACGTGGAATTTGGAATTTGTTGTCACAGAAAACACGACAGCTGACTCCTGGCAAGGAGAGTGCAACAAAGAGGCAGCAAAGACCCTGTGGGACACTTGAATGCGCTGTCATATTCAAGAATTATATTTAAAAGTACTATTAGATTTAGACTCCGTAGTTCCACTCTTTTAAATTAAATTTTGGCTTTGTAAATGTTCCCACAGTTTTAGCTGCCTTGGCAAATAGTCTTCAGTGTGGATACAGATATTACCTGCAGGCTCAGGCTTCATGACCCATTCAGTTGCTTCGAGACTGCCAAAACAGAAGTCAATCAATACTAATTAGGTCAGGTATTAAGGAAATCCCTGCTATCATCAGGCCAGGTCTTGCAGCTCCAAGTCTTCTCATACAGACCCCAAAGGAGCGTCTGTCCTGACAAAGATGAAGTGCTGAATGGCTGCACACGCTGACTGCAGTGGGACCAGAGACACGGAAAATATGCAAGATCTTGTAAAATCTACCACCGAGCATCTTCCTAGCACTTCGGCTAGGTAGGCAACGACTGCGTTAACGGCTCTGTCCGACAGCAAGGAAGAGCAGCATTTGCAGATCCAGACTGTGCGTTTATTTTCACTTTGCCTTAGGTTTTTTTTCTCTCTCCAAACGCTAATCAAAAGCAGTGCCGGGACGTTTGCGAGAGAATGGATAATTTACACTGTGCAAACTCAATTTTTTGCTGAACAATTTTTAAGCCATCGTCTCTCCTGTCCGTAGCGTAGGAAAGCCTGGACCAAGCGCTCAGGCGGGGCCTGGCAATGCTATTACGGCAGATGAAGCTCTGAAAGGCAGAGCAGAATATTCATCTTAATTAAACAAACTGCTCCCACACGGTTCCCTCCTTGGACACTGCAGGGCCAGCTGAGGCAGCCTCCGACCAAAGTGGCCCGGGTGAGTCCAATGCCGAATCCCACCGCAATGTCTCRGCAGGCTTGTGAATGCACAGACAGGCAGCTAACAGGAGCTCAGAAATCACAAGGCAGCGAACTCCTTAAAAATCCCGTCCTCACTCCCTCTGTGTTAAGGACTCACGTAAGTATGGACACAGGCAGCCACAGCTGCAAGGAGGAAAACGGATAACAATTTTGGTTTCACTGTTTTAAACATTATAGCAGATTGCTAGTTATGGAAGAAGAACGCGTGTCATTCGTAACTCCCTTTTAAGGGCAAACAGATACAGACGGAGTAAAAAGGTTCCTGAAGGGACACGCTTGTCTTGGTGACASTGCCTGGAAACCCTCCAACCCCAAGGATTCGGAGCCCTGGCAAGCGGACGATGAAAAAACCCAAAGCACAGTACTGCAAAGTGAAAATAACCTTACTCTGACAGCTAACGGCAACTTAACAGGCAACAGGACAGAGATATATCCTTCTGCATTAACGACATCAAATGCTAATTACGATGCCCCTGAATACATTGGCAGCTGTTCCGTCAGGTTGCTGAACACATCAGCAGACAGCTGACATATTTTATACGACAAGCTATCCTGGAAACTGAAACGCTACGAACTTTTCAAGGTTGCTGCCTGTTAGCTCACCTCCTGCGCGCTGCGCTTAACAGGGTTTACTTGACACAACGTTCTTGGCAATAAATTGCATTAGATACCGAGAAAGACGGGGCTTTCTGTTAATTGCTGGAGGATAAACATAAGGTCTCAGAGATAGGTGAGACGCTTTGTGCTAGTGCTGGAAATCGTCCACCCCAACCAGATCTCACAAAACCAAACAGGATTTATTAATAGAAACAACCTTGTTCAGTACTGTTGTCACTACCGCCAATTTACTGTCATCTCTCTTTCCTCCGTTCTGGCTGGGATTGCAGATCTCCATCACAGACCTGGCTCTCCAGCCTCCTCTCTCTTCCCTTGTCTTGTTCTTACCGTATCTGCCGGTGCAGAGCCACCCAGTAATTGCTATGGTGATATGAAGCTGCTTCCCTTCAGTAAGTGGCAGAAATTCAAACTCCTCGATGGCTCCCACACGTTTCTTCATCTTGTATCCTACACRCAGCAGCGCAGAAACACGAGTGTCAGAACTCGCGCGGCAACGACGAGACTCTGCAGCAGTTCGTACCAACGCGAACATTATCCCGTGCCGCCGTAGCCGCGAGACGCGCAGTCACTCTCTTACCGGTTAGGCCAGCTCCGGCTGCTCCAAAAAGGGATGCCATGACAGCAATTCCAGCGGTTGAACCTAAAGCAGCTGCCCCAGCACTTCCAATGATCGTAGCAGCTCCAGCAGCGACCAGAGGGGCAGCAAGACCCCCYGTCAAGCCTGAAAATGCAACACGGGAGATCTCCGATCTATGATCATTTACAAAAACCAGGCAGTCCTTTCTCCCTGCTGGGTGAAGTCCTGCTGCTGCTACTGGAAGAGACCAAATGATGATCTTGTTTTGCATGGCCAATAAAGGGACTTTCTGAGACCCTCCCCAGGACCTGAAACTCTATGCAGATTCTTTGACTTCAATAAAAATGAAGAATAATTGAAAAGCCAAAGAAAGAACTTGGGGCAGACTAGGGTGAGCTAAGCCCTCTTTGCTTGGGAAACACTACGCTAGTCGCACGCTACTCTGAGTTTGGAATTGAAGGTGACAGTCTGATYCTCTTCTAACACAAGAGGAAAGGAGGAAAAACTGCTGTCTAAGGGTGACAACCTCAGCTTGGTATTTTCCCTGGCTGAGAACTTGGGTCTTGTGGTTTGAATTCACGGGATGCACAAAACAGGCCTCCTTATCACGCTAGCTCGGGTGTGCCCCGGGAAGACATCTTCTGAAACCTCCACTCTGCTCGTTGCCATCCTTACACTGACCCTCCACCACGTACTGGGAACCGCTCCTTACAGCCACTGGAGTTACATGAGAATAACTTTTCCAGTTAATCCTTTCAGTTTTATCTTGGTGCGCCAGCGAATGCTTTTCTTAGATTTGGATTTTGTTTTTTTTTCTTGTATCCGAAGCAACATATTCTCTTGAGCATGGCAAAACGAGYAATGAACGCTTTAAAATTAGAGCTAGGGCTAAGACGCGAGAACGGCTCCTGCTGCTGAACATGCCGAGCCAAACGCCCGCTGTGCCCCCAGCGCTATTTGTGCAGCTCTGGAGCAAGTCTCCGAAACGCCCGGGGCAGCCTCACCGATCACCGTTCCGCCCCCRACGGTTGCCAAGCCGATCAGCAGGTATCTCTTCAGCTTCTTCCTTCTTTCCTTCTTTTTTCGTGATACTTCGGCAGTTCTGCGGGGGGGATAAGAAGCATAAAAGCTGACGGAAAAGCCTGACGGATAAGAATGCTGCATCAGAATCTGCTTATATTCTCCTCGGCATAATTTCCTTACCGGGAACAGTAAAAACTACCATGCAGGTGTGGACTGTGACAACACACTCAGATTTATGAGCATGGAAATAAAACCACAGATTTAAACTGAAACAATTTAATTRGTTACAAAAGCCAACAGATGTTACTTACTTGGAAAACCCTTCCTAACAGGGCTGAAGCTTGTAAAAGAAAGAAAGAAAAAAAAGAAGTGAAACAAAAGGTCAAAAGCATTTTTACATCCATACACTGCCTATGTGCATATGCCTTAAATAAAATCATCTCACTGCTTTTAGACACACGAAACCTCTGTTTGCATTATGCCGTTAATTCCGTGCGTCTCCCGGAGCAGAGGCGGATTCTGCATATACGTGGCCCACGTTTGCGTTCGTTAGAGAGAGACCTCTGCCTCGAGGCTGCGGACGGGCTGCCAGGCTAACCTGGCCCGTTTGGTCTCGTAGTTCGTTAGGAGCTGCGCTAAAGGCTCGTCGGGCTGCAGGCACGCATCCGAAAAGGCGGCAGACTGAAAGCTCCTGGGTGCTTCGCTCAGGTTTTCAGCGTTAAGGGTAAGAGAAAAGCCTGACAAAATGCCGTACCCTCCAGCTCCTCTCCGACACAGGTGTATCTCTACGTATTCAGGGCTGCAGAAAAGACATTTGGTCGGATTATGCATAAATTACTATAACGAATGTGTTAACCTTGCGCATCGTTGCGGACAGCAGAGGTTTCCCCTTTCGTTCTCCATTCCTGCGTTTGTCATTAGAGGCAAAGGCTGCTCCTGCTAAAAGCTCATGCGGTAACAGCTCATAACCGCGTGACAGTACAGGGGGAATTTTGTGACAATCCTTTTTAAAAAAAATAAAAAGGAATGCAGACAGGACTTAGAGCAGCATTCATGGTATCTTCGGGCAGGAAAAAAACCTGCCAGAACGGTCAATTCTCACATTTTAAGGCACAGCCTGCGGATCAGTATCCTGGGACTGTGAGCGCAGCAGATCAGGGATGCAAGTAAACTAGGTTAAATAACGTCTGCATCCTGTAAACCTTATGCCACCACATGTAGCCCTTGTGCACATATCAGATTTCCTAAATGAAAGGCTCCCTACGAATGTAAATGATTACTGTTGTAACCGGCTGTGCACTGGCAATGGGTTTTTTTCGCATGGTGCAGTTCTCGGGGGGGGGTTTCTGGTTTAGGTTGGTCTTTTCCTCCCCAGCCAGTAACATTAAAACTAGACTGTCAAGACAGAAGGATGCGTTTTGTATTCAGTGCCACAAAATCTGAAATAAAACTCAATTCAGAGCCGTCGTTGGGCTGGAAAAGCAGGCCAGAACGATGCAGCACCAATTTCATCTCCTGCCTAATGCGGAACGTGAAATGACCTCGACAGACTACAGAGAAAGAGCAATTTCCCTCACCCCGTCATGCAAAAGGGGACCGGATTTCATGCATGAGCCTTAGGAGTTGCTGCAATTCCTCAGGGGAATCTGGCCTGCGAGGCAAGAAGCAAAAATACTGTGGCTTGAAGATGAGCAAAGCCTTCCTCCCTACGATCCATGCAGCTCTCCCGTCCGCTTGGAGATGTTCTGCTGAAGACCATGGTCCATTAGACCTGAGAGCCACTTTGATCGGGACACTAGAGGCCAGATTCTGCTTCGGTCGCTCAGAAACAAACAGAATTATGTTGGTATAATAAAAGCAGCATTTGGTCCTGAATTCCCTGAAAAGTGCATTAGAAGGCATCACCCCCCCCCACCCCCCAAACCTCTCATTTTAGGAACAAGAACTGAAACTAAACTAGGTTACGACTACAAGGGAGCTAAGTGGAAACACAGAAAGTTGTTTGAAAGAAAAGAGGATGGGGGTAATTTGTGCTAACAAGGAAGGAGAAGGAATCAAACTGTATTTGCCAACACCAGTATTTCAATTCAGCCACTTTCTAATTACTCATCACAATATAATAATATAGTTATTAAACACAGTCATTAATTCATTTGTATGGGTGCATTTAAGCTATGATTTAATAAGCTTATCAGAAACAGGTGAATAAACCTAGAAGGAACAAATGATAATAATTATTAGGCAGTACTTTTGGCTTCTCTCCACTGTCTTTGGTTTATCTCTTCCAGGAAGCACTTTCCACTGCAGAAGAAAGTGTGAGAAACAGAGGATACGGGAATAAGTAGGTTATAGAGGAAGTTGCCTTCTAGCCTGCTTACGCAGTGGTTAATCTAGGCCTTGAAACATGAGAATTTATCTTGCTTCCAAACTTGGATATTTTCCCTCTTAATCCTAACCTAATTGTGGATTTTCATTATCCGTATAATTGCCTAATCCTTCCTGGAACCCTCGAAGCGCTCTGTAATTTGGATAAAGGCAATTTTAGATGAGTCCCAAACAATACGCAGCTTTGTAAAGCACAGTGGGAGGAGAATGAAGCACAGTGGGCGAAATCCCTGCGTCGCCGCTATCAACGGCAGYGCTCCCGCTGCCTTGCATGGCACGGAGACGACGTCTCCGCAGCCGCCCTTCGAAAAACACTGTGTTTTACCTCCGTTTGCCCATTCTGCAGCAGCAAACGTAGCTGTCTGCAGAGAACAACGGTGGAGCCTGCGAGGGTATTTAGCAACTTCTGCAAAACCCCGTTTGCTTTCTGTGATTCCGTGGACAACCCRCGGTTTGCACTAGCTGCTGCATGCAGTCAGCAAGCTGAACGCCCCGGCTTTGGAAAAAATTGCTCCCGGTGTTTCTTAAACAAGCGCTGTAGCAAAGCAATTCCCTCGGCTCTTCTTTGGAGAGGGTTTCTTGTTCTCCTCTGGGTTAACATTTACCTGCTCTCCTGCCGCACCGCGCCTGCTCCCGTAGGAACGGAGACATGCACAGCGCAGTTATTCCTTCCACGGAGCCATAGCAGGCGTAAGCGCGATAGGAAAAACGAGCACGCTGAGATCTGCCTGGAAGCAGAGAGCAGCTGCCTTTTTAATTTTACTGTCTGCTATGAAACGCGGATGTTCGTCCCCTTACGAGGTTTTTGTGGCTTTCGGAGACAATCTCGCCAAACGCATCATCTGAGAAAARGAGCAGAGCAGAAGCGTAGCTATTAGCCGGTCTTGTGCAAAGCCGGGAGGACCGCTTTGGGGAAACCTCTTTGCTTTCTAAGAACCAGAATGACGTCAAGAGAGCTGAAACACAGCTAGCCTGGCTTCAGTYGCAGTAATAAGCAATTTGAGTTATGTGGGTAGGAGGATTGCGGCTAAATCTTGCCTAAAGACACAGTAAGTAAAACCACTATTGCGAGAACTTTTACCTGTCCTTGCTTTCCAGCTGTCACTGGCATCAGCTCCATTTGACAGCTGCTTTCCCAGTAGCTTCTGCATTATAATTATCACTGCTTTTTTTCCACTATGGTAATTAACTGCCTCTTATGGTCCTTCTCTACCCTCAGTCATTTGCAGCTTCTGGCCTGAAGCACAAATTATGTTCAGAGAGATTTTATAGGTAGGATTACAGATCATTTTCCAATGATGAAAAGCAGCACGAGTACATTTCAGTGAGCAGCTGACGTCGCGTTTTCCAGTTTCTCACCCAACGGTGTACAAAAGAGAGCTTCACACCTGCCAGTCAGAGCATGTTTGGCCCTAGCAATGCGGATTTAAATGTTTGGAGCACTGTTCTACAGGTGACCATACTGAACATTTAACTTTGCAAATACTGGGCCAGAGGCCAACACATCCACAGCAGCAGAGCTAGGAGCAAAACCTCTTATGAGTATGAGTAAAAAAATGCATAAGCAGCCAAAAACCTGCTTGGTTGTGATGGCTCCAAAACCTCCTGCAGTCAATGGTCAAAACTGGAAGGATCCTACACAGACGTTAGTGTATTCCCCACCCCAAAAACTCTGAGGCCAAAGCAGGGGATGGGTTTATATACCACTTCCTTCCCTCACTGAGCTCTAACTTCAAAACAAAACCAGCCTCATCTATTCCCCACTAAAATCTCAGCCTTGCGCTGGTTTTAGCACTGCAATAACGAATGTTTTTTTTTCACGGCAGTAGTGGACTGCTCTCAAGAGCCACAGTCCAACTGATATATAATTAGCTTTTGTGGCACCATCTTTGCAAATGACTCCTCGCCCTCGTTATGTGCGGTTTTACGTGCTAAAGGCCCAGGACTGAATTCCGTTTCCACAAGCCACAGCAAAACAGTCCCCATTATTACCAACCCTTGCTCCTGTCCTCTAAAAGGCGTCCTTCTTAGAAATCCGTGATCTTTGAGATTATTTTGACTTTCCCTTTTTACAGTAAGCTATAAAGGTAAGCTTTATTTAACAATAAAGTCATTAATGAGGGATACCTGTCACATGCTGCTTGGGAACCACACGGTAACATCTGAATTCTACTGCGTCAGAGACGCTGATTAAAGCATTTATTAGCACTCAGGTTAATCTCAAAAGCCCTGTTTGCTCAGTTTGTAGATAAAATTATTAAATGGTCTCCTGAAAGTCTACTATGGACATGTTTACTGCCTGACATATTGCTAAACCTTCAAACATTTCCTGTCTAACAAGTGAAGTATAAAAATACCATATTTTCTATAGATACCACGTTGTCGGCTGTTTTACATGGAAGAATTGGTGATTAAGAGCATTAATTTTACTTTCACAATAACACAGAAGTGTTATTGTGAAAGTAAATTGTTAGGACTGACTGTCCTGACATTGAAAACCTGACTGTTAGGAGTCAGGTTTTCAATGGAACGCAAGTATCTAAAGATGCAGACAGTTGCCTACTTTCCGATGTATTTAAGCATAGCCTACAGTCTAGGAGAGGGAACTGGAACAAGCAAACGAGGGAGTTTGGTGCGGAGTGGCCTTTACCAGCCTGCAAGGTTGGGTCTCCGCTCTGATTTTAAGAACGCCGAGCAGTCTCGGTTCCCAACGCAGCCAGCAAGCGCTGTGAGGGCTCTGCAACCCCATTTAACCAAGCCATAAATAAGTGCCATGGAAGGAGGGGTCGGAAGACCGGCCTTGGGCACAAGTAATTAATGCTAAACTTTCAAGTGCTGCTGGTGGTTTTTAATCCCATGGTCAACCCAAAGGTTCTTACTCTGATTCTTCCTCTTTTTGTTCCTTCAGGCTCTCAAGTAAAGATTCCTCCAGGGCTTCCAGCTCCTCCAAGGGGATTCTCAGCAGCCAGGTGATGTGGCAGATCAACACCCTCGCCCGAGCGTCATAGTATCCTTAAACAGAAGGAAAGCCAGGAAATCAACAGGTCATCACTGCACAAATTAAAAGGCAAGTGGTGCACTCAGCTGTGCTGGAGGACCATGTTACATGCAACCTCGTTTCTTCCCTCAGGTCCTCTTCGTCTTGCACGTATTTGAAGACCATTGCTGTTATTTAGAGAAGAGGAGCGCTAACTGGAAAATCCTCCTCCTCAAACCTCATCCTATCAATAGTCATTATACCAGGTAATTCCATACTGTACTGCACATCATCAACTTATGCACCAACGCAAGACTTGGTGTCTTGTACAAATGCACCTCCCCTCAAAAGCTCTGTGTTCAATTCATCTTGTTAGCAACAAGAGAGACTCTGGAGTTGAAACGACACAGTGGAGCACCTAGCTGCACCGGGTGGCTTCAGTCCCCGAGTATCCTGGACAGCTCTTTGCATTTATGAGACGAGATTTATGCATGAGATGCAGGAATGGACGATACACTCAGAAAACATGCAATGGGAGAAATAAGTACTCCAGGGCTTATAAGCAGGTGTTCTATAGGAAAAGACATTTTTTAGTTTAATATATTTGAGAATGATTTGCACCAACTCTTTTTTTTAAACATGCATCTCTCACTAGCATCTGCTGCTTGCTCATGGTAGGCTTCCCTAAACGGTTCTCCATGCACGCTGGAGTGAAGAGCGCAACTGCTTTTCCTGGGGTGGATGAAGATACCGACTAGACGCATCTACAAAGTACGCGCCCGATATCTGCTGCACGCACATCACATATGGCAGCGGGCAATCTATTAAGTGCATATATTTATTGCCATCATTACCAAGATATCAAAGGACTTCGGCAGGCTTTAATGAGGCCACTTTTAGAATTTGTGCTTAGTTAGGAAATAGGATAATATTATCTTAACTTCATCCCTCAAATGAGCCACGTCTTGCAAGCCCAGGCGGGTGTTTTAACGAGCAGCTTTCTTGCTTCCTGCCTGCTAATACACAAGTTAGCTTTTTATTTAGTCAGCATGGCAGTAAGTCAGCAAGGCTTGAAAATACTATTTTTTTTTTTAATTCCAGCTTAATATAATAAGCACTTTGCAAGAACAGACTTCAATTTTCCATTAAATATAAAATGCGAAAGAAAAATGACACATTGCTCTCGTGTGAAACAGGATAATCGGCAACCAGTGAGTTCTTTCCTGTGCAAACATGTTAAAACACGGAGATTTCAAAAATGCAAGTAGTGATATAAAACAGGTTTCTTTTAGCAATGAACGTTTTGCCCAGTGGACAGTCTCTATTTAATGAATTTTATCAGACTAATCCATGTTTTGGATTGTAAACCAGAAATCTCTTTTATGGGTAATACAGTATATGAATAAAATCACATTTATTCAAAAGAGGCTTCACAGGACACCCTGGAATTTATACCCTGAATACTTTTTCTTTTTAGGCAACAAACAATTTGCAGGAATTCTTCAGGCTGAGATTTTCAGAACAGCTTCACGGCCTTCCTAAAGGAATAAGTCACCTATACCTCTGGGGACAACGGCAAACAGCTGCTCCAGGGTAAGTATTCAGCTTCAGAACATTTCTACCATCACTTGCATTTGCATGCCAGTACAAGGTATTTGACATTTAGGAGCTTAACAGTTGTTCAATTTTTAAATTACCGGTTATTAATCATTCCGATTATAATAGTTGCCTTTCCTGCAGTGGAAGTAAGCATAGAGTGTGCTGCTTTTGCTATAAAAAAATTAAGAAATAGGATGGTACCTGGAGCTTTTTGAGCATTCTATAGAAAGAGATGTGAAATCATCTATATTATTCTTACAAAGAACAAATGCTAGGCAAACTTACCGTCTTTAAGAGAGAAGGACACAAGATCCTAAAAAGAAAAAAATATATATTCAAGTTAAAACTGATGGCATAGGCCTGGAAGTCTCAAAACGGAAGCGCRAAATAGAAAAACTACATTTTAATTAACGCAGCATGTCAGCTCATGAACGCGGGAAGGCAGCGAGGTGCGATTCAGCAGGGCAGCATACAGCAAAGCCAGGTGCTTTCAGTACAAAATTCTCCTTACCCAGGTACAAATGGCTGGACAGAAACGGGTAAGCGCAGAATGGGAGGGCAGAGCCTGCTTTGTATGCGCTGAAGCAACCCATATTTTTTGTTACTTGTGATCATGTTGCAATCGAAAGCAGTTTTGGAGAAGCAGGACTCCAGCTCTGCTATTGCTCTTATGCCTGCTGCTAGCCTGGTCATATATACTTATATTTTCAACAACACAGATAGCATGTTTGAATACTGCTCTAACAGACCAGCGGGCTGCGTTTTTTGGCATTCTGAGAATTCGTAGCTCTAGGCTGTCAGGCTGAACTGGCAGGAAGCTCTTTTGGCCTAAACACCCCAAAATAGAAATTTCGGTGTTTTTGGCTATCTGTAAAGACTTGAGGGACTTGACTTCTATGTTGGCTCTTCACCAGAAGAATCAGAAAAACGGTATTTATCAATCCAACATATGGTTTCTAAAGGCAAATCCATGAAAAAAGAGGTAAGTGCTCCTTAGATGTGAAGTGCTAATGAGCACAGTAAGTACACAATAATAATATTGTTACTACTACGTTCTCTTCTTTTATTGTCACCTAATAAATTGCAAGTTCTTTATGTAACTACAACACGCAGCACTGGCTCAGTCCAGCTACTTCTCTCTCCTACGCAAGTAAAGAACAGCTGAATTTTATGGGGAATCCTGCAGCCTTTTGGGAACACAAAAAATGCAGCCAGAGATGGAGGATGCTGCCAAAGAGTTTATGATTATTAGTCCCGTAGCTCCTAAGCAAAATTTGTATCACAGAAATCTTTAATCTTTTTCCTATTGCATGAGAAATGCAGAACAGAGAACGAGCCTCCCTTAACCAGGCCCTACTAGAAGAGGTGCGACGTGTAGACGCTATCCGCTCAAAATTAAGTGCCTGGACTCTGAATATCATTTTAACACGAGGAGAATCTGCTGTTTCATGAAGGTAAAAGGAGTTTTTGCGTAAGGCTAGCGAAACAGCAGGATTTGGGCAGCTGAACTCCTGCTGAYGCATCAAACCAGGTGCTTTTGCAAAAGGTGTAGCCCCAAAACCTTCCCTCCTCTGCTGCCTAATGCTCACCCGAGTTTTCTGCAGGGGTTGCTTAGGCACCTACGGGTGCACAAATCCCTGGGGCCTCACTGTTGAATAGCTGGGTACCTGCTCCCACCCACAGAGAAAGTCTTCTTGTGCCAGCCTGGCCCACGGGGCCTAAGGACAAGCGTTTCCAGAAGGTACCTGCTGGACTRGGCTCTGCACGAAGCAGGCACCACCGCTGCTTCATCCTGCACCCCAAGGGCCAGAGCGCTCGCCCGGGAAAAGGAAGAACCCGGTTCGCTATCTCCAGTGTGCGAATAACCACTTTAAATTAAGTTAGGCACCGAATCAGGTCTCCTCTGGTGCCCTAATCACCAGGCTGCAGAAGAAAAGGCTGCTTTTTGGCTCCAGCCACGATCAGCATGCTGTGCACGCGCATACGCTGCAGCCCGTTCCTCAGGCTGGCTGGCAGGATGTGGGAAACGGCGATACCAATCCYCACAGGCAGAGGGAAGAACGTAGCTCGGGTTTTCCAGCGCCCGAGCGCTATAACTACCGAGCTTTTAGCTACCTGGGCACCAGCCCCTCCGCCTGGGTTCAGTTTTGGGCAGAAAGGGCTGGCACGGAGGTGTCAAAGCCCAGCAGAAGTTCCAGGGCCGGGAGTCCCAYGCAGAAAGCTGCTCAAGCAAAGACCCTGAAGTCCAAAGTAAGGTGACACTTGTGAGCTTGTGATGGTCATTCTCCATGGACTACTGTAGACCGGCTCCTGAACAGGGTTGCTGGTTTGGGCACAGTCCCTCTGGGGGCATCGATTTCTCCCCACGCATTGCAGCAGGAGCCATGCGTCTTGACTCAGGTCCTGTACGGACCTGCCCGGTGTGGTCTGTGGCACCTGATGTCAACTCCCCGCTTTTAAAAATCCGGCTTAAACATTTACATGGCTGTATTTCAAAAGCTGAGGGATGGAGACAGGTAATCAGGTGATAAACTAGAGCTACTGTTCGATTGCACCTGTGCCAATGAGCGTACTCAATTGTTTCTAATCGGTTTAGGCTTTGCACTGCATTGCTCTGCGTGGTCATCTGGAATATAACCTATATTGATTAGATTAGTTCACAAGTAGTTTTTCTGTCTCTCTATGCAGCATTTATTTTCCAGTCGTATTTTGAAGATTGGTGTTTCTGATTTCCCTCTAAACGCTGTGCACAAGGCTACTATCCTCCAGCTGTGCCATCACACGCACAGATGAGTAAGACCTTACTAAGAAAGGGAAGCAATGTTTATTCAGACTCTCTGCCTTTTCTGATGAATTGCTAAAAGTTCAAAACCCATTTCCTCGACAACAGAGAGCTTCAACCCACATTGCAGGGCTGCTGTCTGGAAAAACAGGGGAAAATGCAAGAACCCTGATTCATACTAAGAACCTTAAACGTTTTCTCACCAAGAAACAGGAGTCGGCAAAGTCAGCTTCTTCCCCTCTTGCTGTTGTCACTAAAGGCAAATAGAAATTGCCCTCCTACATGCAAAGCACCGGCTTCTCATACCGCACCCACAGCCTGTTTGCTATGACTACTGTCCTCAAAGGATTCACATAACCGACATTTGTCTGTATTAGTCATCTGAAATGAATGCAAACAAAGATAAAAATCCACCATCCTCCCGTTTTCACTGAATCAATATTAAGCTCACCCCAACCCTCCCGATCTCATGTATCATCCCTTCAGCACCTCTGAGAGAGGTTTTGATTCAAAAATGCAGCTACTAGTGCTCACAGGACCCTGCCACTGAACACAGAGAGCAACTGAAGCGTCTGCCTGCAATATCCAGTTAACTGAACAGAGAGCGTGCGGAGTCGGTAGCAGCTGAATACAAAGCAGCAAGAGCGCCATAAAGCAACACGTGAAGAGTCAACAAAGCTTTGTCCCGTGGCTTGTTTATTTTCAGGTAACAAGGAAAAAGCTTATCGCGGCTTGATACGCCGAGGTTTCCCACCCATCAGTATGCTTCCCCAATAACGTCTTGCACGCCTTTCATGCCTCGCTTTGTAATATCTTTTAACGATATCTTTCTCCTTCAACAAAATCAATCGACTTGTCCATATAAGTCACTGCCTGAGGTCCAGATGTTGCAGCATTAGACTGATAGCTATTCCTGACCTTTGATTTCAACTAATCACAGAATTGTTATCTAAGGCTTCTGTTTTCTACTTGTTTCAAGGTGACGAATGCCTCAGTTCTCTGATTCCAAACAAAATACTGAACGATCCCGCTGATCCGGAGACCCAACCATAACAGCACATGGAGCCCTTAAGCAGCGTAAGCTCAGAGCAAGCAAAAGTTAAATTTCACCAAAATTTTGTCTGTGATGAACTCAGCAGTAACACAAGAAGACTTGTCTAATTCTAGAAAAAACATCCTGGAGCAGAGAGAACTAGGGAACTAAGCAAGGAACTACCAAGCCATCCAGATGTGGAAGGAGCTGGGAGGAATTCATTCGGTTGGAGCAATCAACATCTAGACAGCTGCTCTTATTTTAGAAAGTCTGTCCTGACTAATTAAGTCTAAGGTTCTCCACCACGGCACTCATCCTGTTAAGGATTTTGAGCATTGTAACTTAATGGATGTTTGGGACAGATCCTCTGAGGCCTTTTATGGACTGACTAGAAGACAGGAAAGATGGGAGTTGGTTATGATGACCCAGAAAGTTCACTCTTATCCTATCTTTACTTACATGGCCTTGCTCTGGCATTTGTTGTTCTGTCAGGTCATTATTAAAGGTGACTCTGTCATAGCTATTACTCAATATCGGAGCACTGTCTGCACGTAGGATGCCTTGCCACTTCCTCGTGTGTGCAGTGCACAGCGAAGGCTGCTCGGTGACACTGCTCACGTTACACCTGACATCAGTGGCAGTCTGCTCTGCTCTTCGCCCTGCATGGCACGACATGAGAATGCATGAGGAGGTTATTTTCCACAGCTGGGACTCTGTAGCAAAGGTGAGTGCCTTCAGAATGCTTTCCTTCGTTTATCCGTACATCAGTTTTTATATCAGAATATTTTAGAGTAGTCCCAGTCTAATACTTCTATAGTAATTTTCTCAATGAATGAAAATAAAGTCACAATAACTTGTATTTCCTTCTGGCCAAAGCTGACTCTGGGAAATGTGCTATTTGGATCACCCTCTATGCTGCAGAAGACTAGTTCTTCTTCCTGTGCTAATAGTCTTTCTGCCTGGTTCTCAAGTACACAGAGGTGCTTTTATCACTGGGGAAGGACCCTTAAGGAGGATGTAAATACGTCAYGCTCAGTCTAAAAACCCTTTCTTAACGCTGCTGTAGCTGGGTAAAAGCTAGAAGATCTAGCCCCCTGAACCAGTCCTACCAACGTATATGCACTTTTCCCTGCTCCTACATAATACTTCCGATTCAGGGTAGGGTAAAGGAAACAAATGAAAATCCGGCCTATCATGTTCAGCCTTTCACCAAAATCTGTAGAATGCACATATGAAACAGCAACACTGCAGTAATACAGTCAAGTAAAAGGACCGATAATTCTCTGTTCTGTAGAGCAGAAGGCATCAAAGACAGCAAATGTTAATTCAGCTGGAACTGTCTCATGTTCATCACTCCCGTGAGCTGTTAACGGATAGAGAGACCGCCAGTCACCCACATAGCTGCGCAAAGGTGTATACGTATCAGAAATCTTGATTTTATTTCCCTGACTCTACAAACAGAACTTCAGCTGYAAACAGACAAACATGACAAATCCTTTTTACAAAGGCAAATAGCGTGAGGGGAACCTAAGAACTTACCTGGGTAATGACAATGGGATTATCTTTCAGCATGGGATCCTTCAGCAAAATCTGGGCAAAAGTTTCTGTGCCCTCGCCTCCTAGGCCGCTGGCAAATGCTGTCATGGCAGGCAAGACAGCGTCAGGCAGGTCCAGCCATTTCACCAAGCCCTCAATGAATTCCATCCTGAAGGAGCTGTAAGGCAGGAGAAGCTGTTAAGGACAAAAATGCCTCATCTTCATCAGTCATCTTCATTTAAGAGTTTCAGGACTGAAACACTGATTAAAAGTCACTCAGGTTGTGTTTTTAGCCTTGGTCTTCCCTGTTTTACAAAGAAGGATATTTCTTCTGTGCCCCAGCTTCCCTGTCAATATTCTGGTGTATTGTAGCGCTTGAGTAAGTCACATGGGGATTGTGGTGTTTTGTTAGTACAGATATACAACTTTCCATCCCAGAACTGGATATTTTTGCAACCCTTGAGTGGTCCCTGCTTTCGCACATTGATCTATCACTTTGCACACAAAAATCAAAGCACGGTAAGTCAGCGGAAGGCGAGTTTGCTACCAGGCTTACAAGCAAGCAATCTGAATGGGGTGAGACCTTTCTTCAATACATGCTTTGAAGTCTGCAGGATTAAGGGATGCAATTTGTGCTGAAGTATAAAAGTCTTAGAGGTGCAAGAGAGCGTCAGTACAATTAAAAAAACAGCTGAGAAAACACCTAATGCCAAGGTGTCCTTTGCATTTCAAGAGGTCTCAGAAATACAACACTGACAGGGAGACAGCGGGAAAATGTCAACATCAGCAGTTAATCTGCAGAGCGTTCAGGCCTTCTAGACTCTTTCTGTTTCGTGTCACCTTCCTGAACTTGCGAATTCATCTTCATGAAAGGACCCAACACCAGAAAGATCTTCAGCCCCTGCAACTTCGGCAGGCCCCAAACCAGCTGACCCAGGACCAAGTGCCAGTGATCAAACCTGCCCATCACCATATAATAACTTAGGGACTTCCCTCATGACCCTCGGAAGCAGAGGCTTTGGGCTGGGCCAACATGTGCTTAACCCTCTTCTTTTTTAACCCRGTCCATCCCACTGACAACACAGACTCTGATACCCTTGCTGCTAWGCGTAGTAGTTAGTACCTTTGCTCTTTTTCAGGAAACAGCCACGCTAGGGATATGCCACAGAGCGCCGCATAAGCAAATCTTCCCGGTTCCCCCAGCTGCTGGCCCAGAAGCACGCACGAGTCCTTGTCGCCTGCCTGGTCRGCCGCGCTATGCTCTTTCCAAGCCCAACTGTTCCACTTCTCTTCTGCAGCCATTTTTACCTGCAAATTCAAAGAGGAAAAAGAAAACAGCTGGAAACGAGGAAGCAAGAGGACAAATTGCCTTGGCTTCTTCACTTGCTGCCTCTGCATTAGGTCAGGTCTGTCGAGGTCCAGCTTGTGTACTCCTCCAGCAACATGATGCTGTGACCAAAACACACAGCAGGAGGCTTTGGCCACCTTCGACGATTCTCAAATTTGTGCATCAAATGAGTAGGTAATACTTTACACAGCAAAATTAGACATCTCCTTCAAGACRTACAGAGCTCGGGCGCCTTTCGGGCATGTCATTCACACGTTTACCACAAAATTAACATGTGGAATAAAAGCTCTGCGCGTGGCGTGGGGACCAGTCCGCGGCTGCTTGGGAAATAATGGGCCTTTCTCATCCTCAACTCAAATCCCTCTTTTGTTCATTTTGCTGACGGCATTAAGAAAGCTGAGTCCAGCTGCAGCCTTTGATTAAAAGGAGTTTTAACACAACTCGTTATTTCCCATCCCGTTTGCTACGCTTTGCTTGCAACAGTCTCTTCTTTATACCACCTGCAACCGCATTTTTCCGAAACATGACATGTCAGTGCCACACAAATTTGGAGCTGGGATATAATATCGTTTTTCAGAGTGCGGAGGTGTATGCACCTTTTTGCTGCGCGCTTGCAATTTAGCTGCTTTGAATTGCTCCCTGGAAGCGCCGCTGATTATACAGTCTAGGCTGATAATGTAAGTACCTACATGAGATGACTGAAATGGGGCAGACATCACAACAGCTCATTTCTCCGTTCGCGGTAAGTATGCGTCTGCTCCAAAGCTCGCTTACATCACCTTGGATTTCCACTGACTCCGTCGAGATTCAGTGAGGCTCCAAAGAAACACGTATGTCATTAGATACTTCCTACCGAGGTGCTTCCTCTCCTCTCAACCCTGTAGAAAGGAAGGTGGCTAAACAGGCTTCAGGAGCCCTCGACACTTTGCCTGTTCGTATGGCATCAACTGAGCGCTGAAGCTCGGAGCGTGCGGACACCGTTGATGTGCTAATTTTGGAGTCCCAGAAGAAAGAAATGCAGCACTAGGAGCAGCTCTTTTTAAACAGATTTCTTTCCCATCTCCCTGCTGCCTGGCATTGCCTCCTAGGAGAGGTGCCTGTGTCTTGCCTTCCTGCTCAGAAATTCCTTCGAGGCCACTCGTATTTCTCCAGGCCTGCACTATTGACCTGCCGATGTATAAATACAGTGAAAATTCGTCACCCCACTCCAGAGCCGATGATTACCGTAACTCAGGCCTCTCTCCCCGAGAGCGCCCCGGCCCCTCCACGTGTATCTCCCAGTGCCGTGACTTGAGCACACAGGTCTAAGGCATCTCAGTGCATTTCCATGGAAACATCACATTCCAGCAACACGGGAGCACAAAGTCCACAGGAATAAATAAGCCGCCTTATTTTCTGTATCATCAGAAGAAGGGAAGGGCAAGATTACGCTTCCCCAGGGAGAGCGGGCACCCGAGCAGGCCCCGTCTTGCGCCCGGCTCAGCATACTGGCAGCATTTATATTTGCCAAGTTGCAGATGGAGCCAGACACGTTTCCACGCCTTCCGTGAGTTTCTAAAAAATCCCAATTGTGTTAGAGTCCCTCATTATTGCCTCAGGTTCCCTTTTCTCTTAAAATCACAGAATAGCTTATTCCAAAAGGAGCTTTGCAGGTCACCTCCCCTGTCAAAGCAGGGCTAACCTTAAAGCGAGATGAGATCAGCTCCTGCTTTTGCCCCACTGGTTTTGGTTGTTGGTTTTCCACCAGGCAGCCACATGCTCGCTTAGACGTCCGTGGCTTTCAGACCTCTCTTCTGCCTAAAACATCCAGAGCCTGACTCACTGACCACTTTGCCCAGAAATAATCTAATGCTTAAAGTATCAATAACTTTACAAACAGTAACTTGGCACRTCTGTTTTAAACTCACCTCTGGACRCAAAGGTATTAGCTTATTACGGGAGACAGAATTTGAAATCTTCCCTGCCCAGCTGTGATAGGAAAGATTTATTTGTTTGTTAAGAAGCCAAACCAGCAAGSCCTGGAAAATTTTATCCGACCCTAAAGTTCCTGAGATGTTCTTAGATCCCAYGATAATGGCCTTAAGGAAAAACTTAAGAACAACAGATCTGGGAAAGAGGTAATAGCATCCAGATGGTTCTGAGGCAAAAAAAGAGAAATAAATGATCCTRTTTTCTCCCAGATCTTTGCTTTGGTTTACGATACGGTGCCTTGACCCTCTTTCCAGAATCATACCTTAGACCATAAACACGTAACTCAGCTGTAAATAGGTACCTGGACATTTGGATTGGGTGCTGCCTTACTACCCCAGCTTGATGGGGCCACCCAGGCTTTGCACATAATTTTGATCCAGTAACCACAGACTCATCTAAAAAATGAAGCAGCTAAAAAGGATCCAGAGACAGTGCAACTGCATAGTTGTACTTATTTTCCGATAACATAAAAAAAGATGAGACCGGTTACGAAGTGACACCAGAGCGGCTTCTTGCACACAACTTTATTGCCTCTGCGCAACAAATAATTTACAATGCTGAGCTTTTCACAAGTACCCAGAACGCCCTGAGAAAGTTTTAGAAAAATGTACCTTCTCTGCCGTTTCTTACATAAATGAGAGTCCTGAAGATATTCTGATCAGCATGCTCAGTGTGCGTCCCTCAACTTACATAGCTATTTCCTCATAAATATCTAGGAAAAATGGGCCTGGATTTCCAGATATGCAACATGAAAAACAGCACCATGTGTTTTAATGAAATTCAGCATACGCTCTCTGGTATCTGATATTGTTGAAGCCGACAAGAACCACAGGAACTCAGAATCTAGAAAGATCAGGTAAATCATTTTGGAGCTACCGTTAAAAATTTGGGCCCAGTTTTGTCACTAAATCCAACAGGAGGGAATTGAGACCAGAGTTAGACACATATCCTGAGTTATTTACAGCTTGCGGCGCTGGAGTTCATGTCTCTTTCTCAAAAATGTGATTCAACTGTCTACAGCATTTCCATAATCTGAACTGTCACTTGAAAGAGAAATTTTTTTTATCACTTCCCRTGCTTATTTTTCATACAAAACCCTTTGTTTTCTTGAAAGGTGGTGTATTTTACATCATGGTTCCTGCAGTCTTGTTTGGGAAGTAAACAGATAATCCTCTTGCGGATCCAAAGCTGTAAAATACAGGCACGCTCCCTCCCAAAGGGAAAACAGACTGGCACCACGTTCATCTTAAATAATGCCAAAAGTGACCAAACCGGCAACACACTTATCTCCAAGACCCTCAGAAGYCTCTGAGGTATCTCAGCAACTTCAAGGAAGTAGCTGTGAAGACTTTTTTGGATGGGGAAGGCCAAAAAGGCCCTTACAAGGGCAGCGGAGGGCCACACGACTGCATCGTGGGTCGTGCAACACGGGACACAACGCCGCAACTACAAAAACATTTAGGCAGATGAGTCTCCTCGAGGACTTGGGGGACTACAGAGCTACAGCCTTCGCCTTCGATCCAGGGATCGAGGCACAGTATCAGGGGAGAAAACTTGCTTAGTGGAATTAAAAAAAAAACCAAAACTATGAAGGGATTTCCTGGGGGTAAAGACCTACATTTTCACAACGCCRCTGCTGACCCTCAGGCTTATTGGAAGTTTTTTAGCCCTTTGCACTTGAAACCCCCCCACTAGCATGTATTTATACTTATATATATATAAAATATATACACACACATATATGAATGTATATATATATAATATGAATATATATAATATGAATATATATATGAATGAATATATATGTGTGTGTATATAAATATATATATATATTTTAAAAATCATATGAAAGGCCAGATTTCGGGGGGAGAAATGTTTGCAGCACTCTTGACTGCGAAATGAATGAAATTTAAAACGCGGCGACGCTCCCATCCTGACTCCTCGGCTCTCCTCGCCTCTTCCCCGCCAATCTTTCCTTCCACCACCTCATTTTTTTWAAAAACAATTTATTTTTTTTACGGCAACCAACGGCTCCTGAGGAGGGGGAAGCGGCGCCCCCCACAACTCGCCCCTCAGCGAGGGCGGCCCGAGGAGGGCAGGAGGGCGAGCGAGCGAGCCGCCCGCGGACCCGGGACCGGCGCCCCTCGRCCCTACCCGACCCCAGCACCCTCCCCCAGCATCCCGAACCGGCCCGGGCCCGACCTGCTCCCGGCCCGGCCTCAAATAGGAGCCGCCGCCGCCGCCGCCGCGCTCCCTTCCGCCGCCGCCTCCCCGCCCCTTCCGCCCGCCCGCCCTTTTCGGCTGCCCGCCGGGGGCTGCGCAATCTTCGTAAAGGGGGCTGGCTTGGCCGTTCTACGCTCTCTTGCCTAGCGCAATCTCCGTAAGGGGGGCTGCCTTACGCTCTCTTACCTAGCGCAATCTCCGTAAGGGGGG
>NW_020448963.1:134013-145121 GCF_003343035.1 Apteryx rowi
GCTGCCTTACGCTCTCTTACCTAGCGCAATCTCCGTAAGGGGGGCTGCCCTACGCTCTCTTACCTAGCGCTACACCACTGGCGCAGCGGAACCCTTCGCGCTTCGGCGGCAGCCCGGCACCTGGCCGAGGTGGCGGCGTGCTCCGGCCTGCCCCGGGGCTGGCAGCGAGCCGCGGGCCGGCCCTTCCCCCGGCTCCTGCCTCCTCAGGAGAGGTGATGACTTGGGCAGGGATAGGGCTGCTGCGAGGCCTGGCGCCGCTCAGCACCCGCGGGTGGGCACGGCCGCCCCTTCCTCAGGGCCTTGCCGTGTCTGCCATGTTGTGCCCCACCCACCATGTTGTCGCCTTGCTCCCGCTTCCAGGCCTCCCGGGCCTTTTGCTCCCCGCGGAGCCCTTATTTCCCTGTGAGGCCTCTCCCCTCTCTGGGAGAGGGTTATGGAGAGGGGCAGGGGTGAGGGGGATGCCTGGTGTTCGGTGGAGCTGCCTTCCAGCCACTGCCCTGAGGGGATGGAGACCGCCCAGCTGCCTCTGACACAAGGACAGGTTGGTGTCTCTGCTTGGTGGTTGCTCTGAGGAAGGCTAAAGCCTAGGTGTCATCTTCTATGTAATATGGCATCACCAGCCCGGTTATAAAGACATTTGAACAGAAGCTGAAGGGATGTGTGTGTAKATATATGCACACATACGTATGCCCATATCAGGGATATATCAATACAGACATGTGGGTGTTGCTTCTGCAAGGTTATAGGCACAGCTCAGGGAGGTTTTGCTTCATTATGATTAATTGGGCCTTGTGGAAGTCCTGAGGCTGTGTTTAGGCTGTGGAGCTAGTTCAGCTGTCGGAGGGTAAAACTTTTGCATTATGCTTTATGTGTTTTAACACATGGTTCTGCTTTGAAAGTGGACTCGGGCAGAAACCCCAGATCAGATGCTTAGTAACTCTTGGAAAAATCYTTTTTTTTCTTTTTTTTTGGGKGGGGGGATAAGGAGAGGGAAGCAGCCTTCCTTTATGATTGCATTTCATGGAATGAAATGGATGCTTATTAGTTGGGCTAACTTCAACCTATACTTAATGTGCTACTTGGCACTATTTTAAAGAAAAAAATTGCAAGTGTATATTCTGTTTAAAAGCCAATTTTGGTTTTGGCCAAATATCTTGTCTTGACTGCTTGCTAGGAACGGTTTAACGCCTCAGCTTTACTTGCACAAGTACTCATTACCTAATTTTAAGCATCATCTTAGTCACTAAAGTTGACTCTGAAATACATAATGAATGCTCTGTTGAGTCCAGTTAGGGGACAGAAGGTATGTGCTTTATCCTATGACTTGTCCTTCGTGCTGTGCAGTTAGTTAAGTTGCAAATTGTGCACAGGAAGCGCAAGGAGTCATCTGGACGCAAATCTGTTTTTGGACAAAAAAACTGTAAATTAGTTCCTTGTAAATTTGACAGCTCTGCATTTGAGGACTTAATGTTCTCTTTGCAAAGAATCTGAGAGAGGTTGAAGTGTGAAATGTGTTATTTATTCTATGATATTTATTTTTGTCTGTTTATACGTGTGCGATAACACAGCTAGAGATGTTAAAAGTAGTCAAAAATATAAGGTGAATGGAGTGATAATTGAGAGCTGAGTTTTATCAGGTGCTGTAAATTTGGACTCTTATAACATGGCTTAATAGTAATCAAAGTCAGCACAATTATGGATAATTTAAAGTTCTGTAGATAGAGAGGCTTCTGCATTTAACAGTAATTTAGAACACCTACACTCAAAATTTCTGAGGCATCTGTCTCCCTCTCTTGCATAAGCAGCTAGTAATGGTGGTGGGACAACAGTGATGCTGTTTATCAGAAGCCTGAGAAAGGATTGGGATGGGGAATTTTGTGGCTTTGGGAAAGGTGCTGGGGGCAAAGTGGAGGAGAGGTGTGACATTCAGATGTTACCAGTCAGTGCTGAGAAGGGTGGAGTTCAGTCAGGTTAAATCAGTTAAAGGTTTGACACAAGGTGTTTATAGCACATTTGGCTTTTCAGTGGAGGTTCTAAAAGCAGATGCTGTGGGGACAGAGGCTGTTAGTCTTCCTCAGTGACTTAGAAGGATGAATAGTGGGGAGTAATAAAGAACAGAAGTATGAAGGAGTAGAAGGGAGAAGAACAAAGAAGGAGCAGAAGAGGAAGAGCAGCCTTAGGGGGAAATGAAGAGAGGGAACTCAGGGTGCAAAGGGGAAGAAAACTGTAGAAAAGGGTAGGAATACTTTAAAACTAAAACTGGGTTGTGTGTATGCAATATAAACAAGACACCCTTGAAGTTTCTGGTCTAAGATTCTATGTCTACACAAACTGTAACACTCAAATATCACTGTTAGATCTTACCATGCTCTTAAAACTGTCTGATGGGATTCTGGCTCTATAAATCAAGTTTTCAAGTACTGATTCAGTGTGTCAATTACGCCTGAATATTACCATCTTAACCCGTTTCTCATTGTGAACCTTTTTATGTTTGAGGCTACAGTCTGTTACCTCATCACTATGCTAAATCAGGAGCCAGCTAGGGTAAGCAAGCCAAGGTAATTAGGAGCTGAAACTTTCTTGCCAAAAAAATTGGCATGAAGAAAAAATGGATGTAAGAAAATACTTTTATGCTTTAGAATATGAATACAAATGTTTTATTTGTCCTTTTCTCCATAAATGTAATTACTGTTGCAAAGATTTGCATTCTCACTGAACCTTATTTTGTCAGGTGGGTACCATCAGCTGTTATAATGAGGTCAGCTTCTAGGGGCCTAATGACTTCTGCCAACATCAGTTAACTGTGGCTCAGTTGATCATTAATGGTTCTCTGAAAGACTGAAGAGACATTTCAGTTGAATTACTGCAGGCAGGCTTGAAAGGTGCTAACACAAAGCAGTGGAGAGGAAACCTGAACTTCCATGGCTAGTAATCTTATTCTGTAGTTCCATAAAGAAGGTTCTTTAAGAGTGCTGGTTTGTCAGTGGTAATTCTACAACACGCATGCCTCCTTCCCAGCTTAAGATGATCTCAGTGGTCCCTTTCTGTATTGTTTTAGAAAAGCTCTTCACATGCTTGCTGTAAATATAAACCTTTATTTGGTGTTCTGCCCTCATACCTGGGAACAGAATGGTCATCTTGAGGAAGAACAAACTTTTTTTTCCTTCTAGTTCTTCAGTTTTTTTGGTGCTGCAGGCATGAATGCAGGACTGAGGTGGTTCACACATGCATCTCCTTTAGTGCAGGTCAGGGCACTGGCATATACTGCCTTCAGGGAAGCCCTTTTCTCTTGGCCTTAGCACTGTAGAAATCAATTAAACAATTGAATATGAGACCTTTGGGGAGGGGAAGGTGATATGTAACCGAAACTGATTTTTCCTGTTCACACTCATTCTCAGGTTTGATTTGCTCACCCCTGTGAACTCCTGAGCACCAAGAGGTATGTGCACGTGGTCTGCCCAGGCTCCGTCGTGTGCCACATGGAGGAGAAGGGACTTTGGCTCTCAGATCCTCATCGTGTCTCCTGGGTTGTTCTTGACTGATGACAAGCTGATACTGGATGCGACTTTCRCACTCTTCAGGAGTGCGTGTTGTTTTGTATGTGTCTCTTAAGTGTTAGGCAAAGTTCCTGAGTTCTTGTGGTTCTTTTTTTTTTTTAACGGGAGTATTTTGTGCCTCTAGTCCTGTTCATCTTTGTCATCATATCTTTAATACAGTCTGGTCTTTTCTTGTTATCTGGTCATTTGTTTGAAATCGGTGTTCTGTAGCAATTATTGCATGTTGCTCTTTAACTCTTCTAGCTTGTTCTGATGCTTTTGTTTGCATTTTGTACTGCATTCAGTTAATAATGTTAACATTTGTTACAAACTTCTACAGTATCGGTCATCCCCTAGTATTGTGAAGGGGGCTCAGCAGGAAAATTTGCTATGGGCTGAAGGACTCAGCAGTAGTTTCTGAAAGAGTTTAAGTACAGACGAATAGTTGGTCCAATCTTTGTATTTAAAATAACACAGTTCTATAAAATATTTGGGTTGAAAACTTCCTGTCTTTTCCCAATTAATTTTTTTCCYGTTTTTATTAATAAATGTTATTACATATGTGCTGTGCAATAAGCCTGGTGCAGCCCAAATATATGGGAAGAAACAAAGCATTTGTTTCCCTTAAAGCTTTCTGTTCTAAGGCAGAAAATAGTCGTGGTTTTTTCCAAGACTTTAGGAGGACATCTTCCCCTGTTTGTCTAATCTGTTTTATCTACTGGTCAGACACTATGTATATTTATGTACTCAGGAACTGGAGTACATCAGTTTCCATTCTTATCGAGCACAAATATTTATGACAGGCCTGATCCAAAGTCTACTGAGATCCATGGGACTCTTAAAAATGTAACTTAACTAGAGGAATCTCCTAATTCTTTGTTTAATTTTAGTTGGGCTGTAGGATATTTTCTTAGCAAATAAGTTAGTTGGTTTTTTTTTAATCAAGGGAAAAAAAAAAACGCATTACTTCTCCGGTTTACTCACCAAGCTGGTTGTACGGACTCCTTAAGGAGCTTCATCATCCGTAGTTCCTGTTGGTGGGGGAGCTGTGAAATGCTTTGGCATTAGTTCTCAGTGAGGAACTGAGACACAGAAGTCAATGAGCAATTAACGTTATTACACTTTAATGGACACATTCCTTACAGAAATACTACATGTGGTATAACAGCAATTAACGAATTTCTTTCATCTCGAGAGAAGGRATTGTGGGCAGCTCCAAGGGCAATGTCATCCTTCAGGTAGGGTGGCAAGAAGAGAGGTGGTAGAGGTAGCCAGATAAAACAGGAGGTCGGGTGAAAAGAACCATTTCAGTGCTAAAGAACATGGGGGGAGGGAGAGAGGTCGGAGTGTCAGGAATTTGAGAGCCTTACCCTTTGCAAGTCGCAGACTCAAGGTTAGGAGTGTTATTTCACCTCTTCCTCTCTGCCTTCATGTGCAACTTAAGATGGCATCAACTGGCATTCTCCTTCCGTGTTGTCCCTCCCCTTCCCATCCCTGCTAACAACCATTTTGGCAGGGATTAAAGTGATAATCTGTGTTAAAGCTACCATCTTCCATTGAGACTAGGGTTCCAGTCCTGGGTTTACTAATCTAATTGGCTACATTGTCACAAGAAAAAGCGTATGTATGTTAAGATAATGGAAAGCACAACAGCAGATAGAGATTTTTGCAGGGTGACATCTGTCAGGCATTTTGGATAATGTTCTGCAGCACTAATCCGGAGATGACACAAACAAGAACAAAATGACAAAAGCAAAACAACAGAACTACTTGTCTGAAGTACAAATCATGAAAAGCCTACAGTTTTATCTGATAAAAATAACGACATATAAATATTTTGCGCCATGTTTCAGGTAATAAAATTGAGCAATACTGTGTATTGGCATTGAGCCCTAGTGGGATAACTTAGCCACATTTTGTGAATTTATTATGTGAATGATTGCTTTCAAAGTCTGCTAACTGATTAGTGCTTCCCACGTGCAGCTTTGGGGATAGCACCAGTCCATCGTCTCTAGGCAGCTCTCACCGGTTGCTTCAAGCAATAGCAGCGATGTTGGTCTCCTTGTGGCAGGAGGTGAGTGAGTTCCCGTTACAGCTACAGTAGAATCTAGGATTGCAGCAAAGCATCAAAGACATAATCACCCCCAGTGTAAGCATAAGGCAAATCACCCATTTTATCAGYCCAGAGTACAGAAACGGGAGGATGAGGATAGTAAGAATCACGACAAGCAGCAAGAGCAGCACAAGTCTCTGGATAGCCAGTCTGTTGCCTGCTGGGATGTTTTGTTCTCTGTGTGAAGTGTCTTGGCTGGTTTGAGTCCAACTATTGCTGTCCAGCTGTGTGGGGGAGATGTGCATCTCGGGGGTTAAATCGGGGTTTTCCAAGTAGTCCACGATGTCATCTTTATCATGAAGTGTGCGGATGAGTCCTCCTAACACAACAGTCTCTTTTCTGCACAGAGGGCAGGTGATTTTCCAGGTCTTGTCGTCTTTCCTAAGAATAAGCTTGAGGCAGACAGCACAGAAAGCGTGCTGGCAGTCCAGGAGCTTTGGTACTCTGTAAATGTTGTACCTGTTGAAGCAGACTAGACAGTCCATATCTGCAATAAATGTTTTGGGTGAATGCATTTCAGAACTGAAAACTTCAGCAGAGATTGAAAAGTTCGTTACCGTAGTTGGAGGCTTTGAGTTTGGACAGTCTCTTTCTGAAGCTGCTGGTTTAAAGCCATCAGGAGTGTCTAGCTCCGTGCCTGGTAGTCTCTCCATTTCTTTAGCCTGCTCTTCGGTGAATCCCAGCCTCTTCACATCTGCAGCGTTTTCTATTAGAGCTCCTACTGTGCTCTTTCCCAAAGTACATTCTGCAGCGGGCTCAGGACTGCCCTTTTCAAGCTGCGGTACTCCAGGAGTTGTTGATTCATTTTCACTGTTGAGCTTGTCAGTTGATTTCTCCATGGAGATAAGCCTCAGTGCAGTTTGCCTTCCCTTCGCTGAATGACTTGCTGAGTTTCTGGCTCCTTTTATATGCTGCTTTATTCCGGTTGTATGCATGATTGATTGGTGACAGTTAGCTTTAAGCATGTTGTGCTGTGACAATGTTTTTATGAGATGGGGAATCTGAGTTAATGGTTAACTTCATGGCTAGGATATTTTACAATGGCTGATAATATCGCTGAGCAATTTCCTTCCAGAAGCAGACCCTGTGGCATTAGCAGTCTGAAACTTTGTTCACTGTGACAGCCAGGGTGTGACAACAGCATTACCATTATTACTAAATTAGTGCTTTATTTGTTAACAACAGTTTCAGCTGGCCTTTAAACACAGCTTTGCTGGACAGTGAGATACAGAGGAATTATCTAATATTAGTATTGATTAGTATTGAGTGCAGCGCTTTGATTGGGGAGTGTGGGACTGAAAGGCAGGAGCACTGTTCTACTTCTCTTGCACTGGCTTTCTGCATGACCTTGGCAGGTTGATTCGTTCTGTGCCTCAGTTTTTGGCATTAGAACCACAATGACAAACACTGTGTATCACAAAAGCTGAATCCCGGTGTGTTGGATTGACGGGAGGTTTAAACATATCTGTTTCCCAGACGCTGTCAGAGATCCTCGGAGGAAATTAAATTAGGAATAAAGCCAGGTAGATTTTAAAGAGCAGTGCGTGTAGCTCTCTTTCCTTGCTTTTCTGCATTTCCAGCATTGTGTGCCCTGATATTAGGTACCACACCAGATGTGAGCACTCTGGGTAGGGGGTCTCCTCTTCCTTTGGCACTGCTCACTACCTTAGAGCTGTTACCCCCCAGCACAATGTGAAGAACCAGACATAACTTTGAGTGTTAAATGTCTGATTATCTACATCCCTGTTGGTTTCAGTTATCAGAGGGACAACTTCAGGTGGGAACTGAAGCATGGGTGAGGTAAGTGACTTGAGGTCAYGCAGAGTCCATGGAAGGTCTGGGAAATAAAGTTAGTGTCTTAGTAAGATCATCTTTTTCCTGGAGTTCGCAGGAGGAACTGCTGCGCTGACAAGAACACCCTTCTGTTGGGTGGCTTTGTGAATAGTCAGCTTTTCTGAAACTCCTGAACAAAATCCCTCACTCTGTTTTTTTGGGGGGGAGGGGGAGATTTGAGGGATAAAATATAAAGTTTCTCAGTAGGAATCCCATGGAAGTAAGGAAGAAAAGGAAGGGCCACTAATCCCTTAAGGCCAGTCTATGTCACTTACTTCTAGAAGACACAGAGTACTGAGTCTGAAGCCTCAAGTGCACCTGAATGCTCAAGCTGTCTCTGCTGTGTCCCAGCCCCTCTCTCCAACCACAGAGCAGACTAACGAGCAGAAACGCAATTAGAAGGGCAAGGAGTTCAGGAGGACACTAAATTCATGAACTGACTGGTGGGTGAATGAGGTGAGAACTTGTTCTCCTTTGAGAAGGAGTAGAAGATTTATTGTTAGCAGACTGCGTAAGTGTCTGGGTGTTCCTGCTGTGCTTGTGCTGACACAGAATATAGCAGGGGTTCACGGACATTCGGGTGACGCAAATGTTAGGAGCTTCAGTAAAAACTCGGTCGGATGAGTTGAGGCCTCCGTGTCCGTTTACCCTGTCTTTCAGCAGTGGGTGGCTGCAACTTCCCTGTTTTTCCAATATGTCTACTGGAAATTCAGAGCTGGCTGAGAGACACTGTTACTTTGCTGCTGATGAAGGTCAACAGCTTGGACATCGAAGGGGAAACAGAGCGCGTTGTGGTTCAGAGGTCCTTGCAGAGCCGTGCGTTCCCCAGGGTACGATTTACCGCCACTTCCACACGGACAGGGGATCCCACAGGAGGAAGCATGGTCTAGTGTATGGACTCAGGAAGCGGCAACTCTGCAGCTCCTGAGCTGTGTTTTCAGCACTGCTGCTCAGGTGTTGTGTGATCTCTCTGCCCAGTTTTGGTATTGGTCTTACTGGATTAAAAATGTCTATTTACTGATGTCTTTCACTGATGAAAATTTCAGCTGAGTGTTCAGAGGACCTGTCTGAAATTTGACTGAGTCTTGCCCTTGGCTGTGTGGGTGACTTTTACTGGCTTGTTTGCTTGTTGTAGTCACCTGAGTTGACTCTAGCCCTTTATTGCTATCTAGTCTAATTACCATTTCATTAATCATTTGCAGCCACTTCATACAGTCATCCTGTTTTCCTGCTTTTAGTATATTTGCATAAGAAGATGTGTTTCTTTGAAATGTTTCTTCTCATGGGATTTGTTTATGATGGGAAAGGGATGCAAAAGAGCAATCTTATCATATCAGACTAACCTCAGGGTAAAATATCAGCTTGTCATGGGCTTTTGAGTATAGCAATAACATTCAGAATCTTAATACCTGAGAAGTTAATGTTTATAGTCCCTTGAGCTTCTTCCTCTGCTCAAGATATATTTCATAATGTTGCAACTCTGGACAAGAGAGACTTTCCAGACTTGTTCTCAACCTTAGATATTTCCCAAAACTTAAAAATATGACTTAAATTGTCTTAATGTGGAGCCTCTTACTCTATCACCTGTCACTCAGTGAATGAAGCAGAGAGCTTCCATGAATGAACAGTCACCTTTAGATTTACAATGCCTCTCCTGTTGTTACAAGGAATTTCTTATATTGGGGTTGCTACTGGTGGTGATCAGCAGGGGAATACAGCTACAGTGTATCAAGCTCAGAAGTGGCCTTATAATTGATATTAATAAATACTAATTTGACCTGATAAATGAGACCTGAAACACCCCACAGGGGAATCGCACATGGCAATTCTATCTTGCCTTCTTAGTCAGCCATGTGCTTTTGTGGCATATTTGTAATCATGCCAGGGAAGTCAATTCACTCTCTACCTCGGTGTATGCTTTCAAATTTTGAGTGTTCTTTYAGGGTCCATCTCACAGAGCCACTTGGATGCACTTTCTGAACAAACAGAGCTAGGAGTTAATTAGGCATAAATTCAACTGAAGTGCAGCAGTTTTGACAACATCAGGCAAATCCTTTCRCAATAGCTGCATGACAAAGTAGGGCAAGAAACACAGAATAAAGGGGTAACTGTTTTGTCTATAACAGAATAGATGCATTGATTTGGGTCAGCACAGGACTGTATTAATGGTAGATGACTTATTTAACTGCTTCTGAGAATGGGGAAGAATAGTAGGGCATGATGCCAACAGGAAGGCCAAGCACTCCCTAGTCATGCTGTGCTGAGTAATATGTGACAGATTGGAGCTTTTCCTTCTTTGTCATACCTCTTACTGCTGAACTTCTGTGCTCTTCCATGTGGATACACACACAGTCTCCCCCTTTTCTGGTACAGCAGTACTGGAAAGGGCTGCTGTGACTCAGAATTGCAGCAAGCTCAATCTCCTTGTAGAGGAAAGTGTTGGAACTCAGTCCATAAACTGGCAGTGCTACTTTGATCTTCCCAAAGCGCTGTATTCCAAACAAGTCGTCATCTTGTTTAAGACTGAGCTTTCTGCTATGGCAGCGGTCTCATTTTTTGGCAAGTAACTCAGCTTTCCAGTGCTGTGGCTCCTGTCTTGCTATAGATGTTTCACAGTTGCAGCAGCAGCTTCTGCAGCGTTGCTGATAGAAGCTGCGAGGTTTGGCAGTGTTTCCACACATGACCATCGTGCTTTGCCTGGCCCAGCTTGACTGGGGAAGCAGGTGGCGAATTCGCATGCCACTCAAGTCAGGCCCTTGCTGAATGTGACCACAGGGTAAACACATTTTTCTGATAGAAATCAAACATTCTTCTGTTTTGGGGCTTTGGATTTTCTTTTTCAGAGCTTCCATTAGCTGTCACTGCTGGGGCTGTCACCCAGACCTGCGTTCCTGTTGTCAGCGCTAGGGCACGGCGGTGCGAGCTGTGTTCTCGCAGTGCCACCTTGCGGGTAGTGAATGTTCTCATCTCTTGCTTCCTTTCCAGTTGATCTTGCATCGCTGATTTGGTGCTGAAATAGGCACAGACCTGGCCAAGAGGTTTGTGCTGGTTTATAGTTGTAGAAGTTAATGAAAGAAGAGTTACAGCATCTGTCCGAGGGAAGTCTTTGCAGTAAGYGGGAACTAAGGGTGCTGGAGCAGCAGGGAGAGGTGCTGGGCTTGGCCCCCAAAGGCCCTCCTGGACTGAGCAGGAGGAGCACCTGGGCAGAGAAGTGCATTTAACAGGAGGAACTAAGGAAGAAAGCGCATGGAGACTCTTAGTCTTTCACACAGAGAAAGCGTTTTGGTATGGAACCACGAGCTGATTTGTCCTGCTGCCCTCTGCTTCCTCCCAGGCTCCACTCTTCATCCCAAGGGCTGCTCAGCTTCACCTTCCTTCCCTTTGCACTTTGCGTCGCTCGGATCCCCGACACCCTCTGCTTCCCCCAGCTCCCCCCGCTGCTGCTCTCGCTGTCCCTCCTCCTCAGCCTTCCCCTCCCTCGCTGTCCTCCTCCTCCTCTGGAGGACCGCGCTGGGTGGGGGGGGGTCAGAGCGGCGGCGCTCTGCCCCCTCTTGCGTGGCTCTCTATGGCGGCGCCCGACGGTCACGTGAGGAGCGCGGCGGCGACGCAGGCGCAGTGGGCGCCCG
>NW_020448963.1:145297-185806 GCF_003343035.1 Apteryx rowi
GGCGACGGGTGAGCGCCGCGCCGGGGCTCTGGGCTCGCTGCGCCCCCGGCAGCGCGACGCCTTTGCCCCGGGGCCTGGCACCGGCGGGGCTGGGGGCTCCTCTAGCCCCAGGCCCGACCCCCGCGGGGCTGGGGGCCGCCCTGGCTGCGTGGGGCGTGGGAGGCGCCATAAGCGTTGGGAGAGAGGGGGGTTACAAACGTGGCCRCTGGGGAATTGCTTGGCGAACGGTTGGGTTGTCCTTTGTGGCATTGTCACTTGTCGTGGTTGCGGTTTAGGACGGTTGGGCCTGGTGCTGTTAATGCTGTTGACTTGCTGTGCAGGATACGATTCTGTTTTCACTCAATTTTATGCTCATATTACCAATTCTGATTTCAGCCATTCTAAGTCCTGGGAATAGGTGGTACTTCACATCCATATCCTTGTTGATTTCCTGGGCAGAAGGAGTGTAGCTCACCTCTCTTCCTCTTAACACTGGCTGGACACTGCTTCCAGTCTGGGCTCTTTAACGAGGAGGCAGCTCCAGCCCTTTTCATTGGCAGTGCTGGGTGCTTCAGTCAGTGCCTCAATACAGGATTGCACTGGGGGGAGCTTCTGCTGCCCAGTCTGTATTCTTTCTGCTACTCCTTCGGGGTGGTTGCTTCGGGGTACTCTGTTAGCCACCTTTCACCCACGCTCACTTGCAATTTCTCTTTTGGTAGCAATTGTTTGTTTCGGGCCCTCGGCGATCAGCTTGAGGGGCATTCGCRGAACCACCTTAAACATCGCCAGGAGACGGTGGATTACATGATAAAGCAGCGGGAGGATTTTGAGCCTTTTGTGGAGGATGATGTTCCCTTTGAGAAACATGGTACGGTCTCCGTAAGACCCTGGTGGAAGAGGATATTGTGCAATATGATTACATTTCATTCGTGTACCTTCTTACTACACTGTTTCTCATCCCAGGAGTATTTTAGAAGAGCTTTCTAGTTTTTAGACACAGTAGTTTCTTTGTTTTGTTTCTTTAGGAAAACGAGCTATTAAATTTGCCCAGGAACTTTTCTAAATTTAGGAGAAACTTGGCAGAGGAAAGAAAAAAGCAGAGAATACAAACGTGGTGTTTTCAAAAGGAATTTGATTAACTTAAGTGTCTAGCTCCCCTTGAATGCTGGTGGGTGTTGAATGGCTGATTTCCATGGGCTTCTCTCCTTGAYTTTTGATATTTTCCACAGTGTTAAACCAGGGAAAGATCCAAAGCAGAGACTAGCACAGCCTTTGTTCTAACAGCTTTGAGGATGTGCCAAGTAATATGCAGGTGATGCAGGAAAGTGCTTTGGTCATTTAATTMATGACACTTTTTTTTTCAGAGCTAACACAGGGCTCATGACCTAGAATAATCTAAGGATGTACCGCATTATTTAGCGCTTTCTGTGGTCATTTAAGACTCACTAACTTCTGTCACTGCCAAACTCTTGCCTCAACAGTCGCTCTTTTGCAGTTGGGGTTTTCTTTCCAGAATTTCTTGGGCCAGTGTTGAAGTTGTTACTCACTATCCCTCCAGTGCTTTAGGAAGTGTCAGAAGCGAAGTTTCCAACTCTTACAACATTTTTTTTTTTTTCTTTAGTTACCAATTTGGCAAAGCCCGGTACCTTTGCTGGCAATGATGCTATTGTGGCGTTTGCAAGGAACAATCAAATGAATGTGGTTATTCATCAGCCTAATGCTCCGCTCTGGCAGGTGAGAAGCAAAACTTCTGTATTTCGGTCTGATTTTTAGCTGACGGGTACCTATAGTTTTGAAACTTTCTGATCTATGAAAAGATGACGAAAACACTGGTTCATAGCCGTAGGTAGCTTGGCATGGTGTTGAGCTGTGCTTGCTTTTTTCAGCCTGGAAAGAGAGTCCTCAAGACGTCAGCTAGGAGGAGAGGAAACAAAACAAAACAGTGAATGTGTGAAGCATGAGTATATGGAKACAGAACTCTGGTTTTAAGCTACTAGCTTCAGTAACGTTCCTCTCTCCTGAGGATCAGACTACATGCAAGGTGGCTGTTCTCACAGAAATTTGAGCTGGACTTAAGGAGACTTGAATGTTAACAAATTTCAGGAAACTCRAAAGTGAAGGTGTAGCAGGGCAGCCCCTGCAGTGTGGTGGGATGAAGTGCCATCTGTTCTGCATCAGATTGGGAATGAAATGGTTTCGAACAGTTGGAGAAATGAGGTTCTAGAATGGGCAAAAAAAGGAGGAGGAAGTTTCAAAGCCTTAAGGAGGTGTTTAATCAGTTTGTGAAAGTAGACTGATACAGTTTCCTCTTACAGCAGGGGACTGGAACAAATGGTCCATCGTGTCCTTCCTCTTTTTCCTCTTTTTCTGTTGTCATTTTCCTGTAGTGGATCCACCCTAGAATGGATCCACACTCAATCTGCCTCTTATTATCTGCCCTTTTATTGAGCAAGTGAGACCCTATGTTCAAGCCAAGATTTTCTTGACTTTTTTTTAGTGATGGTAATAATGGATTTAAGGGCTCGCTCCAGTTTAGAGATAGCACCAATGAGGTAATTAGAATTAAACAGGGAAATGAAGAAAAGACAAGGTGAAAGCTGTCAATAGTGTCTTAAATGCATTTGAAACAGTGTCAGATGGATTCCTGAACCAGAAGAAGTTTAAACTTTGTATGGCAGCCATTGGAAGTAAGAGAGCTAACCTGCATGTTTAAAAAAGAAAAACGTACCTGACAGCYGTGATACCAATGAGTAGGAATATTCAACTGCTTGACCTGTGAGAGTACGTAGAGGTGAAATGAGCCTGCTGGAGTTCACGGAGGTGCTGTTCGTGTTTCGTTACTGTTCTGAACCGGATACTTGTGTCAGTGTACTTTACCCTTATCGATATTTCATATGTCCCCTTGAAAATCTTCGACTCTTTCCCCCCCTTCATTGACCTTTCTGGGATTGTAGATACTGAGTTTGTGATGAGGTTCTGTGTTTTGGATGCCTGAATCAGTTTATGAAAGTAGACTGATACGGTTTCCTCTTACAGCGGGGTCTGGAACAAGTGGTCCATCATGTAATCTCGTTAGTGAAAGACATTAATAGCCCTGGGGAGTCAAATCAGCTGATGATTATGTAGCTATGTCAGAATACCAGTGGTGCAGGCAGTCTTCGGCTGGTATCCTTTTCCCTGATTTTTTTTCTTTAATATCATAATGACAGTCTTATGATAACACCGCCTTGCACTCTTCAAAACGGCACGAGTAGAGAGCTGCTAATAGTTGTAATACAGGGAGTCTCCTCCCCGCGTGGAGGATACATCAGGGCATTGAAATACGTGAGGGTTCGCAACGTGGTGCCAATGTTAGCAAGTTACCAGACTCTGCCAACCCAGGGCACCCTTTCTCTTAATGTTAACCTCAATATTTTTCTTAATGTTTCATACTTCTCCAAGTCTTTTTTCTCTCTGCTCTGGAGCTCCAGCAAAATTTTGGAAAGATTAGATTACAGAGAGAGCATTTCCAGAGAGGTGAACCAGCAAGATGCTTAAAGCAGATGATGTGAATCTCCCCTTTGGTCTCAACTCTGAAGCAGATGGTGAATTACCCTTTAATTTCAAGAGAACCATTTTCACCCACTGCAGCCAAGCTGGAAAGATGTGAGCAGGAGAAATGCTCAGGATCTCCAGCTGTTTCTCAAGCTGGCCTAATCAAAAGCTTATTGAAGGTGGGCATCTCAACTGTCTCTTTAGGGTTTAAACACCCTTTACTTTTTCCTGATAGTGACTGCAAATGTAGAGCCACGAGATAGCGCGGATGTAAAGATTGTTTTATTGGCTCTTTGGATAACTTTAGCTTTTTCAGTGTTGTTGCTTTTTTCCTGCAGCTAACTTTCATTTACTGTTCACGTGTACTGTGCGTACAAAAAGAAGATTTGCTAATGAGAGCTGAAGAAGTTGGCTAATTTTCAGAATAATCTTTCAASATCTTCAGGATTTATTAGATACCTCTCTGGGCTCTGGCAAATGAGAAACGTTAGAAATGAATCTTACTCAAATCCAACATGTCAAACAGCTTAATAGGATGAAAAGAAGGACTTAAATATAACCAAGTGTTGTGTTGGAACTTAAAGGTGAACAAGTGTAAAATATGTGAGTGGAGAAAAATCTATAGTGAAATGTGAAGTCATTAAGGCAAGGCATAAACTGCAGGTGTAGTTGAAAGGTGACTTGGTGTAAATGCTGTAAGTTAGGAAAAGCTGATTCGGAGACGTATAGGGACTGGGAAATTCTGGAGCCCTGAAGCAAGTGTTTCTTGTGGTTTGCTTACTGGCATCTTCTCCAGCAAAGGTCTCGGATCTTTGGACTCTGGCTTGACAGGAAAGCAAAGGCAGTTGACAGATGTGGTGTAATATTCCGTGTTCCTTGCAAGAGTTGATATGTTGTGTAGCTTTTATCTAATAGTTTGAGAGCGCGATATTCGGGGTAGGAATTATTCTTGCAGTAGTGCAGATAATACCCAGAGCAGCAATTTTCTACAGAAACTGCTATACCTGGTGCTGACAAAGCAGAGGAATTTTGRCTGTTAACAGTGCTCCTGAGTGGAATTAATTTTCATGGTTTGACTTTATTTGTGTTGGTTTTTCTTTAAAAACCAAACACATCCGCTTCAAATGTTAACTGTTAAAATGCTGTCTTCTCGCAACTGCAGAATGAAGTTTGTTTTAGGTGGCTGTTTCCAGTGTGGTCATGACTGGAATTGACTCAGTTATTTTTCATCCCGTTTGAGGGGAAAATGCCTTTTACGTTGAATGGAAACTGAAATTGGAGCTGGAGAAGATTGTCACGAAACTGGACTACCTTCCAGGGGAAACTTAGAAAATCATTTTGAGCTTTCCTCTGAAAATAAATATTTTCATACTGTTTTGTTTGTAATGATGTAACTGACTAAAACTGATTGTCAGGTTTTCTCAAACATTATCCTTGAAATAGAAGTCGTATTGTTATTATAGGCACATCTGGATTATTGAGTCAACGTTTCCTGTTTAAATATGCTCCAGTAGCTATTCATGTTGCTTCATAGTGCAGTGTTTATCAGTGCTTCAAAAGGTTAGTACTCTTTAARATGTGATGCCAAAGTTAATAAAAGACAAATGAGCGTTTGGAATTTTGTTCCATTTAGATTCGAGGCACAGACAAAAGCAATGCAAGGGAACTGCATATTGCCTATCGATATGGAGAACACTACGACAGCGTGAGGAGAATAAATGATGATTCCGAAGCTCCAGCGTATCTTCGGATGGAGGTTCGTTATGACAGAACGACCCGAGTCAGTTGTGGGTGAAAAAATAGATGAATGTTTCTGGTTGATTTGGTTTCTCATTTGCATAGAGTGAGAGAGGAGTTTGGTCCCTCCCTCATGTTGGGAATAGAAAAACTCCTCTGGTTAATAAAATTAGAGTTGTGAAGTGCTTAAATTACTGGGCTGGAAATCAATCCCGAATCTGCAGTGATGAGGGCTGTGGAAGTCTTGAAGTAATCTCATCTAAGTCACATACTCAAGTGCCTCAATTGCAAAAATACCTAAAAACAAAAAGGGAGGGAAGAAAGAGCTGGAAATGCAACAGCTTAATTCAGCAGTCTTCTTCATATCTCATTTTTTTTCCTGTTAAGGATTAAGCCGTGCTGTCCTTGAGGTTCTCTGCACACAATTGTATCTTGTATGGTATTGTAATAAAATGAGTATTTAATTAAAGAAGCCAGTGATTGTCTRTTGCTATGCATGATCTTGTAGTGAATTTGATGAATTGTGGGAAATGGTGTCAGTGATGTTGAAAGTTGCACGATGTCAAAGACACTGATACAGGATATTTTTGAGAAAAGTGTGCCATAGTGATTAAATTTAGAGTGATGTCAGATTTTTGTTGCATATGATGAAATGACAGCATGCTTGTGTGATCTGCTGGGCTTTGCTTTTCTTGCAGATGCTTTGCAAAAATAATTTGGAGGAAGAAATGAAGCCACAGAAGGGTGAATCTGAAGATCAAATTGAAGATGAAATGGAAGATGYTGTACAGAAAGTGTGTAATGCAACTGGATGTTCGGTCAGTATGGAGTAACCTTCTGACATTCAGAACTTCTTGATATGTGAAAGTAGCCTTKGGAATAATTAAAAGTTTTAATCTTGGGCGACTTCAGTACCATAGCCACAAATTAGGATGCATTTCATCCTAGATCCAACCCTTAAATGCAGATGAAATGCTGTGAGTACCTGATAGCTTTGGAGGGTTTGTCTTGAAACCTTTCCAAAAAATCCACAGCAAGTTCTGTAAAATGTGAATCACCTGCAGATGTCTGTAGCTGAGCATCCCAAATGGCTTGTTACTCTGCAGATCTCAGCTGCTGTTGCTAGATAGTTACAATCTGTGTTGTTCCTGCAGATTGTTGCTTGCACTGTGCAAATGCACAGAACAGGAAGGATCAAGAGTGGAACTGTTACACTGAAGCAGCATGACATACATGTAAGGGGTAGCTGGTATTCTGAAGAAACTGGTTTGCCAGGTTTAGCCTCCTTCAGACACAATCCCTTGTGAATTTCTGGAGCTCTTAGCTCTGATCAGAACTCCCTTTTCCTGGTGTCTTCAAGATTTTAATGTCTTTTCCCTTGTCGTCTTGAAAAATGCAGTATGGGCTAATTYGGAGATTGTAAAAACAGATACCACCACCCTCTGAGTGGTGCATGTGGCTGTTGAATGAGTGTCTGTACGTCAGTAGTTTAAAATCCCTTCARTGTGTTCTCTCTCTCTACCTGCGAACAGGACATTGACTTAATAAACCAGATTTTGGAAGTGGAAAACTACAATGTTGAATCGGCAATATTTGCCATCTTCCAAGTGAATGAAGCGGAAAGAATCAGTAAGTACCTGGAGTTTGTAGCCTGGTGTTTCAGGAAAATGTTGTGTAAGGGTTAGAGGCTGGTGTTCACTGTAAACAAAGCAGTTCAGCAGGGGCTTGCTGTTGGCTGTGCTGCCACCTCGGCCTTTCTGTGCTCAGGAGGGTTATTAGTGAGGACAGATCTTGTGCATCTGCAGAGGCTTTTGGTTTGCCAGTTGTGAGACTGACCTAGGGCTGTGCAAGACACTCAGCTGAGTTCTTACAGGCCATCGAACAAATCTTGTTCTAACTTCACTCGGATTTGTTCTGTTGTAAAGTCTTGAAAGAATCCGTATCGGATTACTAATTCCTTGAGCCATTCAGTGGCTCCCCCCTCAGGTAACTTTCAGGTTTATGAACCAACTCAGAACATAATCTAGCCTAGATCTGCTCTTGCTCTTGGAGAACTTGATATATTGGGTCTAGCCCAGTTCTCGAGCACTAGAAGATCTGGCTTTTCCTTCGGTTGCCTGTGCTGTATTATCTTGTGAAGTTGAGCACAAACGTTAGTGGAGCTTTATACTGTAGCTTCTGAAAAATAATACATGCCGCTGGAATCTTGTGTGGAGTGTCCCCTTCCCACCTTTTAGCAGGTGAAGAATATGTTGTCCTATTTACTCGGAGCACACCAGAGTGGCTACTGAACTGATTTTTGTCAATATTCAACGCCCCTCCACCCACACCCAAAAATCTGCAAAAAGTACACAAGAAGGAACTGGTCAGCTTCTGGGTAGTGTGTCTGAGAAAAACATCTGCTTGTTGGTAGGTACTGAAGAGCAGTGTGATTCCCAAGACAAAGGACAGAAATTGTGCAGCTCAACTTTGTGGGAAGAAAATGGAAGCGGCTCGAGAATCTTTGGAAATCAGAGTTTGCATCAAGATAAGCTAGAAAACAAAGGACAGGCTAGATGTGATGAAGAGAATCGAGCTAGCAAAAACACAAAGGTATGTGAAGGGTGGTTTGGGAGCAATTTAGATGTGGATCATCAGCAACYGTTTTCTCCTTTGAATTAGAAAGCTTCAGCTTACTAAATTTTGCTCACATAGCTGTGATTTTTTCTCTAATAGGAACTAAGTTAGTGACACATGGCATTTTTCCCAAAGTGAGAAAACATAGTCCTGATAAATAGTTTGGATTAAATGTGTTAAGGCAGCTGCTTTGATATCTGCTTGTCTGCCTTCCGGTGTGCTATTTTTCCTCATCTGAGAAGGAAATGTGTGTGTTCAGCTGTGTTTTCATCCTTCCCTTTCAGGTATCTAAAAAACAGAGGAAGGAACAGCAGCGGTTAGAGAAGAAGAAGCGGCAGGAAGAAAGGCACCGACAAAAGGTCTTGGCCAACAAGACTAACTGTGCAGATGGTGACAGGAGGGAGACGGACTCAGATACCCAAGTCACCCTGGTGAAGGCCCTGGCAGCCCTAAACATATGAATGAACGTGTTCCGAGCRCTCTAGTGCGGAAAGCGAATAAAACTGATGAAGACAAAACTCCTCTTCAGAACAAATCTCCAAGCACCTGTTATCTTGAAATGAGTTTCTGCAGAGATCTCCAAGCATGCACTAACTTTCTGCTTCTCCAGTTGCAGGAAGAACATTTATTTGGTAATACTGCATCAGCTGGTGTATGAAAAGAGTTTGAAGTTAACAAAAAAGTAGAGACTTATTTATTATTTTGGAGTTAGATGAAGGTGAGAATCTTTTTCTTCACAGTGGTGAGAGTTTTACTTTGAGATCTCTTGAGGTGCTTAGATTTCYGTTACAACTTTTTACTTCAGGTTAAATTTGCAGGAGCTTTTTTTTACCTTACCGTCAAGGACAGTGTTAACAGTTCTCAACTCAGGAACTCCCTTTTTTCCTATTTAAAGTTAGAAAGTATGGGAACAAAATCCCAGAACCCTTTCCAAATGTCAGCTAACACTGGATCATACATAAGACTTTCCTTTCCTACCTGAGAGCTTAGTGACAAGCTTTAATTGAACCAGAATTGCTCTTGCCTTTGCGCTCAGCTGTGTGCTGTTTCAGAAATGATTAATRCATAAAGGGAAAATGGCATTGTAGAGTCCAAGCTTGCTTCTTGCATGAGTTTTGAGATGAGCTCGTTTGCTAGCTGTTGAGTCCTTCTGATGTCTTCCTCTTACTGTGCGGGGTGGGGGGCAGATTCTCAGTGGACTCCTGTAGACTGCAGGACTGCTTGATCCAACCTGGCGAAGTCTAATGAGGTGGTAAAACAGGACCTGAGCAGGTGTGAGATTTCTGTTGAGCGCAGTCAAAATGTGCTGTTACTTGGACATCTGGAATCTCATCTCCTTTGCCTTCCTCTGGAGCTTTAGGGCTACAGTCCAAGCCAGGAACTTGATAGTCGTTAGTCTCCAAATGAAATTATTGTAGCAAATGGATCAAAAGTCCTGGGAACAAGCTTCCAAGGAGCAAGAATCACTGGGAATCCTGCCTGCTTCACTCTTCGTAAATCAAGCTTTTTCCAGGGTAGGATTTTTTTCATCTTAAATTCCTCTTCAGTAAGGTCACCAAGTACCATAGAAYATGCAGCTTGAATCCTGTGGTGCTTTCCACTATAGGATTGGGAGTTTAGACTAATGTGTAAGGATAGCGGGACTTGGCTCCAGCTTTATGGCTTGCAGTGTTTCAGCTTCACTCAGGTTTTTGGACTTGTATCAAGCACTAAGCTTTAAGAAAGCACATGTGCGTGCGCACACACACGCACACAATAGGAAACGGGAGACACCTCATCAGCCAGGGCAGAGACTAAACAGAACTTTTCAGTGTGAGCAAAGTTGCTTTTGAAAAAAATCCTCATGTCTTTGAAGTTTCCAAATCARCACTGAAATATAAACTACTTCTTGGACTGAACTGCCAAGACAAGATCTGAGCTAGTACTCTCTATCCCGTGCTACGATTATCAGGAGCATTTGAAGCATAAGAAGAACAGAGCTCTGCTTTACATACTGGTGGTGTAGGAGAAGAGCAGGCTTGAACGCTGGCAAAAAAAGTGCTTTAGTTCCTACAGTAAAATTGGTGGCAATAAAAATAATACAAAGCAGCTCTTATACTTTATGGTGGGATATAGTGTCTGGCAAGTGAAGAAACATATTATATGCTGCTTTAAGTGCTAGTGGTAACCATGAGTAATTGCTGCTGAGGGAAATCGGAGCAGTATTTGGTAGGTAGGAAGAACACGGATGAGTCTTGAATTCCCAGTGATGTTCTTAAAGTGAAGACCGACTTTGATAACTTCCATTTTATGCCAACCTTTAGATGGCCTGTTGTTAGCGCTGTTATTTCCTGGAATTATTTTTCCCAAGACTAGCTCTTACAGTAGYGGGAAGAATGGGAAGTCATAGCTAAACTGGGAGAAAGTACAGGTCACTTGAACAGTGTGATGAGAGTTAAAGGCAGTGGGCGCAAGCGGGTGCTCCAGGTGGATGCATCACCTCTGCTGCTGCTGTGTGCTGGTTTGGGTAAGGCCCATGTGTTCTGCAGGTGACTAGCATGCGTAAATTGAAATGACAATGTGAGTTTGCAGTTGTGTGCTGAGAATAAGCTGTTTGATCTTAATGACTTGCTTTTTTTTCCTTCCTGAGCCAGAGCTGATGAAAGGATTATTGGTTGCTTCAAGCCTGGACAGCTGTGAAGGGGAGCTGTCCTGTAACCAGCAGACAAGAGGCTGAGCTTCTACTGTAGGCATGAAGGGACCTGCAGAAGCTAACCATGACCAGGATAAAGGGCAGGCCTGCAGTGACACCACATCTTTAATAGGAGAGAGGGGCTGACCTTCAGGCTCATGGCTTGTGATACCTATAAGCAAATGTAGCTGAAAACGCTTTAGTCTCCAAGTGTAATTTGATTAAAACAAACCCTTAATGTGCTGCGCTGTCTTTTTAGACCAGTCAGATGCTCTTGATTTTTGTCAGGATAGCTTTGTACTTGGAAAACCTTTCTTGTATCTGAAGATGTTAAACTTTCTTTTTGGTCTGTTTTAGGTTTTTTTTCTCCTTTAGCCACTGGCATTATCACCAACCCTTACGATGTGTATTTTTTTTCTAGGGAGTCTTTATGCAAGCTTCCTCAGGGAACTCATTTTTATGCAAGGAATCTGCTTCGTAAACGGGTTGTGAATTTTCCTTGCAGGGCGAAGGGAGGCGAGAAAGAAGAGAAGCAAAGCCATGATTCGCTCCTTTGCTCACGTCTGCTCTTCAGAGGAGCTAACTGTGCCTCCTAATATGTGGTTGTAGGATAATAAACTCTGCATGTTCCCTTGGTATTTGTCTGAGAATAGATTGTTTGTTACTAGCTAAGATTGTCGAGCAGTATTTGGGATGTAAATGGACCTAACCACATCAAGCGTTTTGCGTGTGACCTCAGTCAGCTCGGTTTTGGGATACGCTGGGATTGCTCAAGAAGGATGATGGCTTGCGAAGTGTGTTAGCTTGCATCTTTGCTCATCTCAAGGGGGCGGCTGGGTGAAGACCAAGATTATGTTGCTGCTGGACTGGTGGGATCACCGTTGGCCTCGAGGTGAGTATGTGGTAGAATCGAGGCCTTCTTTCCAGGACAATTTAGAAAATGCAAAGCTTGGCTACTGCTTCCCTTCAGGCACTTGTAGACCAAGGACAGTCTCAGCTTGTGAAAGCTTGTCATGATGTCCTGTGAACAGGAGGGACTTCTCTACTGCTCGTTGTTTCTGGTGTACCTTGTTGCTTCTTGGAGGGCATCCAGTTCATTTGTGTTTTTAACAGTAGCCTTACCTCATCTGCAGTGCCTGAATAGCCGAAGTAAAGCCATGTCATCTGTAGTATCTGCATCCGTAGCAGTGCTCTCGGAAGGTGCCTTCATTTACTGTTGGAGTCTGTTGAAACCACGCAAGTCTTATCCTCTTCCCACTCCAAACACGTGGCAGAGACTCTGCTCCTGTTAGCAAACCAAATCTTGTGTTTTTTGAATACCTGGTGCAATAAAGCCTGCAAAGATGTGCTGCTTGAACTGTGAGACTGGAGTCTTGTGTATTGCTGTGAACTAAAGGCRAAACATCCAGATGTTTCTATCAAGACATCTGCTTCCTTTCATTTGARCTGGGCGACGTTTGGCGGGGTGAGTACGTGCAGCCTGCATTGTTCCTGCGGATACGCTTGCCTGTCCGCTGGCGTTATCATGGTCCCAACGCACGTGTTTGAGGTGGAGCAGGCGGCTCGTGTGCCTGCTTTGGAAACCTTGCTGAAGGTGGGGAGAATCGGTACGTTCGGTGTAGTATAAAAACAGGCTGGCCTGTGCTCTTGAAGTCCTGTGTGATTGCACCTTGCCGCTGTCTGGAGCGGTGCCTGTTTGCAGGCATAAACCTTAGAGGGCAGCACAGCCTTAATTAGCGCTCCCCTGGCTATTTTCTGTCTCATCTTTGGTATAAATGCTTGTGATTCTGAGTTCTGACTGAGGAGAAACTTGGATAGTTTGTAGCTTGAAGAACTCCTGTCTCTGATGGAAAGCCAAGCCCTTAACCAACACGAGAAAATGATTAAAAGGAGAACTGAAGGCATGTTTCACAGAGTTAGAGAAGATACCATGCTTACTGTAGGAAGCAAGAAAACCAGGGGAGTTGTTTGAGATGTTGCTCAGGGTACAGACTCGTGTTCCCTATGGGGAAGGAACCATTAGAAGTGCTGTTAACACCAAAGGAAAACAGAGTATCCTCAGAGCATTTTTGAACTGCAGTGAAATTGCTGTTTGTTTGAAGTCGATGCTAAGAAAGCTGCACGCATTTGTGGGGAGGGCAGATGCGGGTCACCTCCAGCTCCCCAGAGCCCTTCTGCTTTGAGCAGCTACCTCAAAGGCAGCCCTGGGCCTTTTTTGCTTTATTACCCTTAAAGTTATCATTGGAAGCGGCAGTGCTAGAGCTTGCAAAGCAATTCAGGAGCTGMGTGCTGCTGCTTTACTGCGGGTCCAGCTCAGAGAAGGGTCTCCCAGGGTCCTCAAACAGCAAACAGCTGGGACAGGAGTTAATGTGATGCTTCTCCTTCCAGGCTTGACCCCCGAGGAGAGCCTGCCYTGGGAGCTGCTTTGGGCTCGCTTGGCCCCACTTCCTCTTTTGGCTCTGCCGTTACCGTTTCTATGGATATTTCTTTTTCCTCAGAAKGTCCGGAGGTTTGCTGATGATGCCTCGTTTCATCTGAAACGCAGGGTAGAGCAAGTGTCATCTTTCTGGGGTGGGTCGCCTCCGGCGAGCATAAGGTCAATATTTGGCCTCCGCCTAAGGGCAAGTCYGGCCTTTCGGGAGCTCTAACCTTCACCCTAATCCCAGCTGGTATTTACTGGCCCCATTCCTAGCGCTTTTCCCTCATTCCCCCCCTAAAAGCGCACTTTCTGAGCCAGCATTGTCTTAAAGGATGTCCGGGAAGGGAGTTCCTCCCCATGAGGGGGTCTCAAGGGCTTGAGCCTCGGGGCTTCGGCATCATGCTGTTTCTCACCACATGACATCCATCCTTTCCGCACAGAGTAGCAGGGAAAATGCTGCAATTATTAACAGCTCGGGGTGGTGCACAGCCCGAACGAGGCATCTCTCGCATCCGAGAGCACCAGGCACGAGAGCAGTGCAGGTCCCGGGTCCCTTTGATCGACTTCCCGTTTCCCTGCCACAAATGGCTCGGCTGAGGCTGCCAAGGCAGGAGAAGTGTCCTGGTCAAGGGCTCACGGGTGCTGGCAGCACAGGGCGAGTCACTGCCACCAAAAAAGTCTCAAGGGTGCATTAAGGACAAGGGACAGTTTGGGGGAGAAAAAGGGAGAAAYCGCATCCTTGCATAAGCTTTATTAATTTTTTTTGGCACTTCAGTTGGAAAAGGTTGTGCCGTATCTCACTGTTTCCATATTTCTTTGTCCGGGCAGGGAGAAAACACAGCCGGGGCAAAGCATCCTCCAGCTGTTACGTGCTGCCGCGGAGGAGACGCCGAATGGGCTGCGGCCGAAGGTAGGATGGCGCCRAGGGGCTGCACCCTCATTTTTTGGTTACTGGGGACCCGTCAGCACCCGGCTGCTCCTCGCCAGATCACTTGCGTGGTCTCGTTTGGGGAAAAAGGGCCGGTGGGGGGAATCCTCATGGGCTGTTGCACGAGGCGTCTGGTTCATCCTTGCACAGGAGCAAAATAAGGCAAACGGGGTAGGGAGGGAAAAAAAAAAAAAGGCGTATAACGAAAGTGGTTTAAAAAAAAAAGGGATAATTATGTCATTTGCTCGGCAAGACTCTCTAATTAGCTATCTGGTCCCTTACAAGCATTTTAGTACTTTGTTTCTGCCTCGTCCGGGAAGCCCAGGGAGAGGAAACCCGCCTGCAACGGGTGGGGAAACTGAGGCAGGAAACAGGGACGCGATTCGCCCAGAGGCGGTGAGAAAACTGAGCCTGGCTCTGCGCCTCCGCAAAATCTCTTCCCCCTGCGTGGGCCGCAGTGGGGTTTTTGGTGTGTGCGACCGGAGGAGCGTCTTGTTCCTCTCTCCGAGGAATAAGATGTTTTCTAGTAAACCCACTGAGCCGCCGGGTCAAAGACCCTCTGTGACAGCTACTTAAGGTGGTTTCGCAACGGGGCTTCTCCGTATTGTCCGGATATGAAATAAGCCCCCTGGCCGGTGTCTGCTCCCAGGCCGCCCACCTCCTGGGAGCATGTGGATTTTGTCTGTGTTTCGCAACATGTTTTTGCTTCAAGAGAAGAAGGAAAATATCTCATGACGACACAGTAAGGCCCTTCTTGGGGTCTCTGGACGGGACGACGGGAAAAATTAACAGATTTTGCATGTTTACATGGGGTTGCCTTTCCCACCCCCCCCCGTGCATCGATTCTGGTACTGCTTTCGGCACTTACATCTTTCACATCCCAATTCATTCTCCTCGGAGAGCAGCGTCTGAGCCAACTGAGCAGCGCTCGGAGCTCCACATTAACCAGCTCTAACACCCCGATGTCCGGGCAGAGAAACACGTGCGGATCATTACGGTTTGCCTGGTACTTAAGCAAAAAGAGCCTGTTTTGGTGCAGGCTGGCCCGTCTCTGCAAGGATCCCGTCCTCGATTCCCACCCAGCGAAGGGTTGTGTCCTCCCCCCGCAGCCGCTCGTCTCCCCTGGGACCAAACGCTGCTCTTAAGCGAGGAGGACGGTAAAGCGTTATGACCCGGGGGAAGCGTTTCTCATTTTGGGGACATTTTCTGCCGCCATTGACCTCGGTTGCTCAAACCTCCCGGTCTGGGAGAGGCACGGCCCCTCCAGAGCGTGGGAAACGTGGATGCTCCAGGTGCATTTGGGGTGTTTTCCGCACCGGGGGTGATTGCGAGGCTTGGCTCTACCTCCATCTCCCTCTCCTGTGAAAGGGGTGATGCCGGGTGGCTGGGCAGCGGCATGATAAATCCCCCCATGCCAATCCGGACAGGGAGAGCTGCTCGCTCCGGCTGAGGCAGACTCGCCGGCTTCGGAGGTGACGTTCACCTGGGGGTCTGAGTCGTCGCTCAGCTCCCATTTTTAGGTTTTTATCTGGGGATTTCGGCAGGAAGCCGAGTTAACGGGGCAGCTTCTCCCAGCCGCCTGTAAGGGAGATCACGTCATGCAGAGGAGCGCTGCTTTGTACTCTCCGGTTTTATTTTGGGGAGAAATAAGAGAATCCGCAATGAAGCTAAAGCAAAGGGCGCCGGCACTGCCGCACGGCAATTTGCATTCGGGAACTGGAGCGGGAGGGAAAGGAAAGTTAACCGAGCGCCTCCCGCTGCTTTCTGGCTTGCTCCGGCGGCTGCCGCTCCCTCCTTCCTCTCCGCGGAAGCGCTGCAGCTGCGTCGCTCTCCCCCTCCGAACGGGCCCTCTTCGGATGCAGCGCGCGATGCCGCAGCTTCGAAAAAGGCTTGTCGTCCTTGCACGGAAGCGAAAAACCCCGGAGTGCCGAGGCCGGGAACCGCTCCGGAGGCTGGGCAGCCGAGGCAGGAGGACGCCCCGGCTCGGCTCCAAGGCGCTTTCCCTCAGCGGCGCCCGACTCTCGTCTGGCACTTGCCGCGGCGGAAGGCGCGGGGCCGCACCAGCGCCCGCCCGCGCACCCGGCACAGCCCGGCCACCCTCTCGCACCTGCAGGCTCCTCTCTCGCACCAGCTCCGGGAGCCTGCGGGGAGCAGAGGGGAAAAGCGCCGCGATGCCGCTGCGGAGGGCAGGGGGCCGCGAAACACAGCCCTCCGCTCGCCTTCGGTTTTTTGCACCCCGCATCCCCCGCCGCCACCACGGGAACTTACGGCAAGCCGCGATCCCGGCCCGGGCGACGGCCTGCTGGGCCCGGGCGACGTCGCACCGGCGCGCGGCCAGCTTGGCGTAGCAGCAGGTGCGAAGCAGGCGGCACCTGCGGCGACAAGGGGGGGGGATAAAACCGTTTTCCGCCCGCCGGCGGGCTGGGAAGCGCGGGCAGCACCTCCCTGCCTGTCCCTCCTGCTCTCGGTCGCCCACGAGCAGCTCCAGCCCCTTCCCTCTTTCGCTTCACCCCCAGCCCAGCCGTTTTTCCCACTTTTTGGCTTTCCCCGGGGTCCCGCGGGGCTGCCCCCGGCAGTACCGGTCCATCGCAGCCTTCGAGGCGCCCCATCCCGCCGAGCAGCCGGCGGCGGACAGGTTGGCCACGGTGCTTCCCTCGAGCGCCGGCGCGAAGGTGTGCGGGAACGGCTGCAGCTTCCCGCCGGCCGGCAGCGCGCCTGCAGCGTCGGGGGGGAAAAGGCAGGTTTGTAGGAAGGAGCCCGGGGGGGGCAGGAGGTCTCAGCAGCTGTTTTTGGCAGGGCGCCGAGCAGGCGAGGGGCTTCCCCCCCCCCCCCCCGGGGTCGCCCTGCGGCTCGACGGTCGCGCTTACCGCAGGCGAGCAGCGCCGCCAGCGTCAGCAGGACCCTCATCTTCCTCGGGGCGGGCGGACCGAGCGAGCGGCGCCGCTGGCTGCTCGGCACGGCGGCCGGGCTCTTAACTTGAAGCGCCGCGTCGAAGTTACGCTTCGGCCCCTTTTGCTTTTATACCGCGCCGCGGCCCTCTCCCACCCTCTCCCGGGGGCCACGGCCCGGAGTGACGCAGCGCCGGGCCGGGGTTCGCCGCGTTTGGGGAGGGCGACGCGCGCCGTTTGGAGGAAAGCGCAGCGATTTCTTTCCCCGCTCAACAGCGGGATGATTTAAGCGCCCGGTTAGGACGTTGTTTATTTTCCTGTTAAGTACACGGAGACGAACGGTGCGATCGCAGTTCCGCGGGGAGCGATGCTAAAAATGGCTCGTGCAAACCGAAATCGTATATAAAAGCAGGCGGGCGGCTCCTGACGCGAACCCTCAGCGCCGGCACGTGTGCTTGGGGTAGAAGCGGTAGCGGGCTCTGTAGGTGCCGAGGTTTCGGCGCAGGCAGAGCGCCAGGTTGCGGTCGCACTCGCAGGAGAGCTGGGCGCACCAGGAGCCCCAATCTGCGGGAGAAGGGAGCGCCGGGTGAAGGCGGCTTTGCGGGAAGGGGGTCGTGGGGGGGGGGGGGGCCGGGCTGCTACTCACAGCAGACAGGGTCGCCGCCGTGCCAGCCGTAGCGGTAGCGCTCCCGCTTGGCGTCGCAGCCGTAGCGCAGGAGGCCGTCGTAGCAGGCGTCGTGCTGCTGGCAGCACCTGCGGGAGCGGCGAACCGGCTCGAAACGCCCCCGTTTTCGGGCGGTGGGGGGCTTAAAACGGGGTTTTGGGGGGGGGGGTGCTCACCTGTCCGTGGCGTCCTTCGGCTGCCCGCTGCCCCCCCAGCCGCAGTGGCACCCGTAGAAGGCGTAATGCAGCACCGCGGGGCGCCCTGTCACCTCCGTGATCATGCGCTGCAGGTCCCCGAGGTTCCCGTGCACCGCCACCATGCCTGGAGGGGGGGAAAGCTGCCGGGCAGCGGCGAGGAGGAGGAAGGCTGCGGGCTGCTGAGCCCCCCGCGATGCCGCCTGGCTCGGCGCCCAGCCGGGCCACCATCCTCTCGCATTTGTGCCGCGTTGGCGACCTCTTAAAAACATGTAGACGCGACCAAAAGGAAACTTAGTCCCAGCTCCGTAGAGAAGGAGCTGATTTCTAGGAAACCGTTGCGTGTTTTTGAGAGGTTGCAGCCGAAGGAAGAGGAGGAGATTCAGAAATCAGCTCCCGATTTCCCGGGGAGGCGCCGGTGCAAGCCCACGGCCAGCGCAGGGTGGCACCGCGGCTCCCGGGGACGCTTACCCCCCGCAAAGAGCGCGGCGAGCGCGAGGAGGGAGTTCATCTCCGCCGGCAGGCAAAAGGAGGAGAAAGCGTTTGCTCCAGCCCTGCTCGCCGTGTCCGGGGTTGGGAAAACCTCCGCAGCTCGCCAGGACCCCGGCCCGAAGGCCCTGCTTTATATAGATGGGGCGCTTGGCTCCTCGCCCTCGGACCCGCATTTACCACAGATCTTGCGGAGCGGGATTTTCGGCAAAGGAGAAGGGCGCCGTCCTTCCCCTTTGCAGGAACGCCCAAAATCCCCCCGCCGCGGGCGGCTCTGGGCTCGAGAAAGCAACGCGGTGTCGTTTCCACGCCGGGAGGAAACCAGAGGGTGCAAAGACCCTCGGCCTCGTCGGTGGCGTTGGGATGCGGGCGGCTGTTTCTCGGCAGGGGAAACGCGGGCAGGCGGCCTCCGCCGGCTGGGTTTCCCCCGCTGCGGGCCAGGGCTTCCTTCCCTCCCCGCTCGACCGCAGATATCTGGATATTCACGTGCAAGCAAAGCCTGCCCCGCCGCACTTAAGCGGGCCTTACCGAAAACCACCTGGGAACAAAGCGTTTCTGAGACCTTTTATTGAATTCTTTTTACTGGGACAGGAAACCACTAAAGAAAAGAGAGGAGGAAGAGATAAGAAGTGAAAGCTGGCGTCTCCTCTGGGGAGCTGGGGGATCTATCGCATCCATAACGGGCGTGTGTCCGTCCTTGCCCCGAATGGGGCCTTTCGGAGAGGACGGCTCCAGCAGGGGCTCGGTGCAGTGTCGGCGCCGGGCTTTTCTTCCCTTAGCAAAGGGCAGAGCCGGTCAAAATCTGCAAACTCCCACCGGCCGCCCTTCAGCACTGCAGCTTACTGCCTCTGCATTTCAGTTTGAAATAGAAACGGTAGGATTTGTTGTAGGAATGCAGAGCGCCGGCAAGGCACGAAGCCACCACCTTGTCGCATCGGCAGATCTCGCTCTTGCACCAGCTCTGCTCGTTACCTGCGGGCACAAACGTCGCGTTCTGCCGTGGCTTTTCCGGCCCGGCGGCAGTCGGCTTTGCGTCGCCGGAGCAGGCCGGGCAGCCGCAGCGCGTGCAGCTGCCGGGGCTAAAAGCACAAACGTTTTTAGCCTCTAGCTCCTATTCGTGTCTCGCTCACTGCTAATCTGACGCCTGGTGGGTCGCCGCCACCGCCGCCGCTCGCAGGGACAGGCAGGATGCACCGGGTGCCGCGGTCTGGGGTACTCACCGCAGACGACGTCTCCGTCGGCGACGTCGAATTCGTAGGGGGTGATGAGGGGCCTGCACTTGCTCTCTCTCAGCTTCCGGTAGCAGCAGTCGTGGGCTTGGCAGCACCTTCGGGAGACACCGCGTCAAGGCCGCTCTCCCTCCGCAAGGCTCCGGACGCGGCGAGCGGCGGCGCTTCTCCGCGTACTCACCGGTCGGTAGCGTCCACGGGGGTGCCTCTGCCCCCGATGCCGCAGAAGCAGCCGTACCAGCTGTAGGAAAGCAGGGCGCTTTTCCCCGTCGCCGATTTGACCATCCGCTTCAACTCCAAGACGCTTTCACGCACCGGCGGCGGTTCTGCAGGGGGGCAGAGGGATATGCTGGGACTGGGGCGGAGTGAGGAAGGAGGCAGCCCGTCCCGGACGGGCCCGATGCTGCTGCACGCGTCGGGCGTGGGAATTAAGGCGTCTTTCTGGCGTTGCGGGGAACGCGCGCGGCCGGGCATGCAAGCCCCTCTCTGGACACCTGCATGTGTACTCTTAGGAGTCTTAAGAAAAGGTTAAGGATTATGTTTCCGACTGTTTTTCGGTCTGTTAGAAGGTATTAGCGCTCCCTTTACGTGCTGTGCCCCACTGGCATCCGTTGTGCAGCAGTGCCACGTTGCCAGCACCAGCCCTGGGTTTGGCACGGGCAGAAAAGCAGGTGACAAGAGGCTACAAAACCTCTTAAAGCACATTTGGACCTGGGTGTCCGAAAGCCTCACCGCCGCTAACCGAGACCTCCGCGACTCCGATGGCGCTACGTGAAGCATCGGGGAGAAACCGCAACGTTTCAACGAGTCCCTGATGGCTGCAAAACGTGCACAAAGCCCTCTGTGGGCTCACGGTTCTTTTACGCCAGCGCAAACGAGACCCTGACCCGGCCTGCTGGGACGAGGGCACTTACCGCACGCCAGCAGCACGGCAAGTAGAAAGAGATTCTTCATCTCTGGACAGGACCTGGAAAAGGAAACCGAAACGCTGTTGTCTCCTGTTCAGAGAAGACCTGGCAGTACGGAGGCCGGGACAGACAGAGGACGCGTTCGGACGGCGCTGCGGCTGGAGCGACGCGCTAGCGTGAGAGAGGGCGGTAAAATCCCCGCTCGACTTACCCTGCCTGCAGTTGGGAGAGCCTCTGCCGCCCCTGCCCGAGTGGGTTCACCTTATATAGGTGGAGAGGTCCAGCCCCTCCTCTGCCTGCGCCGGCTCGCTGCCTGCCGTCCGTCTCGGAGCGGGTCGGTCTTGCCGACGGGCCCTTTGCTGAAGGAGGAGATTCCCATCCTGTGCGATGCCGTTGCACCAGCGCTGCCTCGCCGCGACCATCCTTCTGGAATTGTCTTAATTTCAGGCCGACCCTGCTCTCCCAGCTGACGCCGGCCGAGGTCTCCGTTCAAAGGCGGCGGGATTAGGTGGCCGGAGAGACAGGACAAACGTAGTTGTTGCCCAGATGGGGGAAGGTGAGTAGCTGGTGACGTGCAGGGTTTTTCTCCCGTCTCTGAATCCTTGTGCTAGCTACCGACCCGTGACCCTGTGGCCATGGGGCTGTCTCACACGGGTTCCTGGTGTAACGCCTTCCTCATGCCTATTTTTGCCAACTTACGCCCCAAAACCCTAGAGCTGCTTTCCGGAAGACTGGAAATGCCATGGAAACCCCTTTTGAAATGCCTTTTGAATACACTTTGCTCAATCGCTGCGCCTGAGATGTGACACAAAGGCGCAGGGGAAGCAGAAGAGCCGAGGAGATAAGAAACAAAAGCCGCTATCGCTCCTGAGAAACCATGGCGCCGAAAGCAAATGTATTTATGGTATTTGCCCAGCGTATAGGCTGCTCCACCCCGAGTGCTTCACCCTGCTTCTAGGGAAGGCATCTCGCGGGGGCTAAGACCGCGGCTCCGATGGAAATCACTGGAGAAACCCTTTCTTGAATTTCTCGAGAGCCACCAGAGCTCCCCTCCAATGCTGGCAGCGATGTCTGGCCCAGGCCTTTTCCCCTCTTTGACCTTTCGCTTCCCGCTGCCAAGTGGAATAAAAAGCTACACCAGCCCGATAAGGAAAAGATCATGAAGGGCAGTTATGGGTTTGCTTAGGCAGGAGCAAATCCGGTAGGTTGGGAAGGTTGGGAAGCATCAGAGGGTTTACACTGATCTGTATTTTGCAACTCTACACACAGTGGTGGCTCCGTGTCTTAAAGCAGGTCAGCCGGAGCTCTGTGAACTGGTGACGCTCCTCCAGTTTCTCACCAGTCAGTAGGAGCTACCAGACTCCCCACCTGATCCACGAAAACCCCCGTTTCCACTAGGGGCAAGGATAGGATTTCCCCCCCCCCCAGCGGTTTTTAATGATTTGCTCCTCCTCGATGGCATTTCAGGGCGCTCGCCCGCCTTGGCGGTGCAGGTCTCCACGGCACGCCGAGCTCCTCGCCCTGCGGGAGTTTGCTTCTGAAGCTGTTGACCCTAACGGTGAAACACGGAAACCTGATCTCCCCTGGGAAGACCGGTGCAGGTTCACTGCTTTTCTCCTCCACTGGGTTTTTGCTGCAAAGCTTTGCAAATCTCTGCGGCTCTTTGCACCGTCCAGGGGCCTAAATGTTGATCAGGTCTCTGAGAGCAGCTCCACAGGTGGCCTTAAGCAAATCCCCGATTTTAAACCTTGATTTTAAGCTCTGCCTTCTCGTCCCTCTGCCTTGGTTCGGCAGTCTCCGCAGCGGGAATCGCGAAGCAGCCTTGCTCCTCCTAAGGAGAAGAACTTAATCCGGCTCCAAAGAGAGGAGCGATAGGAGCGGGGTGAGGCCGCCCGTGAAGCTGCGGCTATCTGCAATCCCCCGCCAAGGATTAAACCCCCCGGGGTTTAAATGCCACCTGGGGCCGTTGCCGTCCGGCTGGATCTCAAACCTTTTCCCCCTTTCCGCGTAGCAGACGCACGCGGGGCTCGGTGCAAGGCAGAGGGGTCAGGCCTTCGGGGCGCTCTGATCTGCGCATGTGTTTGGGGTAACGTTATTGAACAGCCTGCCAAAGGAAGGAGGCGATAGCACTGTTTTCCTGCGTTTTCAGCATGCGGATACTCCTTGATCTTCCCCCACGGCAGGGCGGAGAGCCTGGCTTTGACTGCCGATACCTTATCTCGGTTATTTATTGCTTGCTGCTTGCCCCCCCGGCGCGGGAGACAGGGCAGCCGCCCGTATATTAACTTATATTTAACTTATATTTAACGAGGCCTTCTGCACGGCGCCGTGCGCTGTCCTGCTGGCCCGCAGCGGGACGGCGCGGCCACACCGGGCCCGTCGCCATCCCCCTCGGCTCCGCGTCCTCGCCCCCCACAACATGGCGGCTGCCCCGCTGCGGCCGTTGGCGGCGCGAGCCGGCCGGGAGGACTGGGGGGTCGAGGGGCGCTCTGGCCAGCCGCGTGCTTCGCGTCTCGGTGGTCCCCCGGCGGGGCGGGGCGTGCCGGGCCCGGCCGGAAGTGGGGCGGTCGCCATGGCAACGCGGCGGTGTTTGCCGGCGGGCGCGGGCGGCAGGTGAAGGGAAGGCGCGGAGCCGGGCTGTGGGGTCGGGGCCTAGTTGTGGGGCCAAGCTATGGGGCCGGGGCCGAGCTGTGGGGCTGGGGCTAAGCCATGGGGCAGGGCTGTGTGGTCATAGCCTGGCTGTGGGGCAGAGCTGTGGGGCGGGGGCCAGTCTGTGGGGCTGAGCTGTGGGGCTGGTGCCTGGCTGTGGGGCCGAGCTGTGGGGCTGGGGCCTGGCTGTGGGGCTGAGTTGTGGGGCTGGGGCCTGGCTGTGGGGCTGGGGCTAAGCCATGGGGCAGGGCTGTGTGGTCATAGCCTGGCTGTGGGGCCAGGGCTATGCTGTGGGGCTGACCTGCGGGGCCAGGGCCTGGCTATAGGACTGGGTTTAGGCTGTGGGGCTGAGCTGTGAGGCCAGGGCCTGACTGTGGGGCTGAGTTTAAGCTGTGGGGCTGTATTATGGAGCTGAGGCTTGTCTGTGGGACTGTACTGTAGGGCTGAGTCTTGGCTGTGGAGCCAGGCTGTAGGATCGGGGCCGGGTTGTGGGGCTGGGGCCAGGCTGTGGGGCAGGGCTGTGCGCTCAGGGCCTGGCTGTGGGGCTGGCGTTGTCTGTGGGTTCAGGACCAGGTTTGACTGTAGGGCTGCGACCTGCTGCGGTGCTGGAGCTGTGCTGTGGGGCTGGCGACCCGAGCAGGGTCTGCTCCCCAGCCTGCTCCACTACGCTGTGGGGCCGCAGGCTCTCCCAAGCTCTGCTCCGCACGGTGTCCTGCCCCATCCCTGACAGCCGTTTCCCCTCCCACCCCCTCCAGCAGTTCAGGCAGCCCACGCCCAAAATGCGCCGGATTTAAACATCCCGGGTCGCCTTCTCACGGTAAATCTCCGATATATGTAGCAGCTGCTGGAGTGACACGAACCCTCGTGCGGGAGAGTCCGACCGTGACTTCTGGCAGGTTGTTTGGGTTTTATTCCCAAACCGCCAATGTAGCGGCGATAGTCGATAGCTGCTTCAATGCATTTGGGAATCCCTCTTTGGAGTACGCGGGGTTACAGCTTTTAGCTTTCCGTGTTCATTTTGTTGCCTTGGAGTTTATTTGTTAGACGGGGTAAATCAAACACCCCCCCCATCCCTTTGAGGCGCTCCTAGGAGACTCTGGTGAGTCACTCGCGCTGCGCGTCCGCGTTGCTGCTGGCCGTAGCTCTGCCGTGCTGCGCGAGATAAACAGACCACCGAAGCGGCCGAGGGACGGATCCGGGGCTCCTGGAACGGCTCCGTCCCGCCGGCTTGTCGGGGCACGCTTGCACGCTGCGACTGTGTGTCTTTGCTAGGCGTTAACTTACTGATCGTTTCCGTTTCACCGAGACAAGAGGTAGAGGAGGAATAGTGTTAAATAACACGTTGCTGGCAAAAGGCCCGAGAGCATCTATTTTCCGACTCTTTCTTATTCGATGAGGGCAGGGGAGCCTGAGCGTGGGTATCCTGCTCGGAGTAACAGACAACTTGTGCTTTTGAAAAAAAGACACTGGGTTACGAAGGTAGATTCACAGACAGGTTTTCTTCTGAAGAGTGCTGAAAAGCCAAAATAAACCAGCCACTGATGGGGGTGTGGGTTGTTCCTTTTTTTTGTTTGCTTTGGGGAGATTAGCAGCAGGCAGGTCTGGAAGTAGCTTTTACAAATTCTGGAGAGTGGCAAATGATCTCATGCAAAATTTGCATTTTTTTCCCCTTGACCAATCCTGCTACATAAACCACAAAAGAAGGAAGAAGAGGTAAGTGTCCCCTGTCTCGGTTCTCCGGGATATCGTTGCAAGGGTAACGACACTTGCCAGCTCCCTGGACTTTTTGGCTGCTTCGTCCTTGGAAAGCAAAGTGGTCTGAATGAAGCTTAAGTTGGGAAACATGGTAGTATTTGGCTTCATCTTTAACGGAAGGCCTATATCAATCTCTATCAAGTAGARCAGCTTTTGATCGGTGGCAAAGTCAAAATGGGTTTCTCTGTATTGAATCAGACATACTCAATCTCAAGGGTCTTTAAAGAAGAGATTTTTAAAAAATGATATGTAGTCAGTCTTTCTTACCTTAAAGTCCACACTGGGTGCTCAGATTGCAGTGCAGGAACAGCAGAAAGGCCAGATCCGTACTTTGGAGTTCACTCATCTGCCGTTTCCACTAAGTTTCTAGCGTCAGAAAAGAAATCTGTTCTCTCTGCCCAAAACCTGTCTTCAGGCTGAAAAGCGCACAACTTCCTAGTGCTCTCGATCAGCTTGAAATGATTTGATCTGCGACAAAACTAGCACCTATGAATATATCCTGCCGTCTCTGAATCTGCCACTACTGAACCGTAGGATTGCTGTCTGCCTACCCTGTGGTATACTGGATTTGTTGCTACTGTTAGATAATACACAGCATAAAAGTGGAAGCTGTAGGGAAATTAAACTTTCTAGAAGTCTTCTGGCCAATTCCCGTAACTTTTCCCTCTACTACCCCATCTGCAGGTGTCCTGAGAAGCAATGGCCACAGCGGCTCTTCTGAACTTAGCACCATCTGACCGCTACTTCCCTTCGAGCACAGCAGCTGCTTTCTGTTGCACAAACGCTATCAACATGCACGTGACCAGGCCAAAATCTGCCAAGGGACGCACGCGGTCAAGCTTCAGTTACTCTCACCGAGTGGAAGCCTGTCCGTGCAGAGTGCCATCTTCCCCTCCGCCGGCAGCTGCCCGTGAATCGGGAAACAGCCAGAGAACGTCGTCGACGAAACCGGTGTTCCCGTCCGGCCAGGTATCTCCTGAAGAAATCCCGGAGCTCCTGCAGCAAGTGCCTTTGAGGACCTCCTCTTCCCTGAACAAGTACAGGGTGCTCCCTTCCATCGGCAGGAAAGGCTTGGAGAACAGTGCTGTGGAAATAGTAACTGAGCAGACCAACAGACTGAAAATGAGTAGAGGACAGGAGGAAGCTCAGAAAATCAAACCTCTTTCTAGAGAACAAGGATCCACCAGCATAGTGTCAGAAACCGAAGAACCTACTGAAGAAGGCTCACAAGCTCAGTGTCCTCCTTCTGAGAAGCCGGGAAGGAAAATGAGACAAGAGAGCTCGTTGTCGTCCACTTTAAGTTTGGAAGAACCATCAGAAAAAGAGCCAGATTTGCTGCTTGCTATTAGATCTCCATCTGGTCAAAGATTTGAGCATCATTTCAAGCCTACAGACAGTCTTCAGACAGTCCTTGCTGTGGCAGAACAGAAAACCACCACCAAATACAAACGCTGTAGTGTTGAAACCATGGAGGTACCTAGAAGGAGTTTTTCTGACCTTACGAGGTCCCTGCAAGAGTGTGGAATCCTCCACAAGTCGGTATTGTGCATCCTACAAAACGAGCAGCAAGAGGCAGATCTCTCGGGGTACGAGAACTGCAGCACAAATCCCATCGCACCGCTGTAGGTAATTCTGCTGACTGGGATGCGTTACTTCTTGTCAAGCGGCCCCAAAACTGAAACGATCTGAAGTTTCGTGGGCCTCCTTCTTGATCTTGCTGTCTTCCAAAAGCTTCCTTTGAAGCAGACTTGTGTATATAAAAGGAGTGTGTTGAAATATTGCTTAATATTGCTTATACCTACTGCATTAACCGGATCTTTTTTTTGTTTTTTACATGTACAATCATAAATTACTTCTTGAGTGCCACCAACTTTTGGCCTGTTTGCAACGGTCCATTTTCTTCTTTGAAGACTGATGTTTCTGACGTGTTCTTTCCTTGGAGTAGGAGACCTCTTCTGTTGTCTTTTTTATATTTCAGGAATGTACCGCTTCCCAGAAGGGATTCTGATTCAGAATAACATATTTGGGAAGATGGAAATAGAACTGTTTTACTTTGTATGACTGTCTTCAGTAGATCATCATCCTAAAGCATCTTCTTGACCTCAAAAGTGACTGAACTACAATCAAATCGGAAAACCATCTGAAAATAAGAGCAATAACACATTAGAGTTGGTAGATTATTGTGAAGTATTAAATGCAAGGTCAATGGTAATATACCTTTGAGAGCTCAGCTATTCCTGGATAACCTCAGTGCCTTGTTTAGGAGTGACTATATTGTCCTTGCTCGAACAAATGATTAATTTTTGGCTGTATTGGAGAGTAGCAGGATTTTCTTCCTCTTTAGTTTTTCTTCTCTCGTTCAGCTGGCATGATTCATAGTTAAGAATGGATTGCCTCCCTGGGCTGCTGTTACAAAATACTGCCGTTTAACACTTCTGCAACTGAAATGAGTTAGCTCAAGAAAGTAAGTGATGCTTTGAGAGGTTTTTTTTTAATATATTAATTGGATTTGTCTGGGGAATTGGCTCACCCAGTAGGTCACATTTTCCTAAACCATTATGGCTCTTTCAGAGTTATTCCATTTAAAAAGTCTGCTAGAGTAACTTGGCAGGTTTTGGTATAAATACAATGTGCTTGTGTTTTAAAAAACAAAAAACCAAACATCTGCTGAGTTTCTGATGGAATTCCTTACAGTTCCAAGGCAATAATTAACTCGGACAAAACCGGCTTAGGCTATGGGAATGGACAGCCTGCCAAACAAGCAGGCTAGTTTTAATATTGTAAGGTAAAACCAAGGTTTTTTGCCTCAGTGTAACTGCCAATTTGGAAAAATAGTAATAGGAGAAAACTCATTCTGGTGTTGACCGAGAGCATAAAATCTTATCTCAAGCAACTATTCAGGGTCCACCCGCTTTATAAAAATAGTATCTGCTGAAATAATAGGCGGGTGGTAGTAATTCAGCAGTAGCAATCCTGGTGCCTTCAGGGAGAGGGGCTGTGAACGCCCATGGGTGCTCGTCATCAAACCTCTTGGGGAGCAATGTGTTTCACTGAAACGTTCAGGAACAACAGGAACAAGAATGAACTGCACGAACCACTTTCTGTATTTAATTTGGTGTTTGATGATTAATGAGACGCTTGGATGAACCAGCAGTGAGCTGTGCCAGCACACTCTTAAGTTTGAACCTGCTAATGGTAAGGAATGTCATACCCCATTTTTAATGACTCTGCACTATCATCTAATGATCCCTGTCCTTTAGGGTGATGTTTTCCTCTTTAAAATGGGATTGCAACATGCGATCAGACGGTATCCTTTTTTACTTCCCCTCTGCTACTGGGAATCTAGCTCTTTTTCCCTACTTTCATGTCTCTGAGTGCGTCACACATCGCATCTTTGCTGGGAATAAGGAGCAGGACTGTAGGGAAAAGAGCACTTGTTGCAGGTAGTCTGAGTAGCCACTAAGTTGATCTGTTCAAACCAGCTCTAAAAATGCGGCTTTCTCTAGCTCACTAGTCAAGACAGGAGGAAGAACATCAAATCAGGGTTAGCATGTAGCAATTGTCACCTGATTTTATGTACATAATGTTACATTTCACTTAAGTTTTCAGACTTTTCATATTGTGTGATAGGAAAAAAAATCAATAAAACCTTATAGGCTGAAACTTAAAGTGATTTATGTGAAGGGGAGGTTTAGCTATCACATCTCCTCTTAAACAGCAAATGCAATTAATTTGGCTGTAAATACACACACACATGAAGTAGTGGTGCTTCAGCTCAATCGCTGCCTGCTGCCAAGGACCAGAGAAAGAGCGACCGCTACACGGCTTTAAAAACAGACAGACAGAGGCTGATACATCAACCAGAATGCAAGAAAAGAGCAACCTGAATCACAACGGAAAGCAATTCTCCTTCCTGAATATCTCCATCTAATAGAGGGCCTGATGAGACAGCTTGGTCTTCTAACAAACTGATGCAAGCTATAGCATCTCCAAGAAGCGTGTTTTAACTCAAGTACTTTCTTCTACAGCAGTGAAAAACCCTCCCTCCCACAGTTGTTTCAACAACTGATCTGAATTTGAACTGATCCTAACCATGCTGCCATCCATTTGATCTTCTGCTTCCCTCTGCTTGCAGCAAAACGCTACTGTCAAGTGTTTTTTTCCCCAAAGCAGAGCTGGCAGCAGGCATCAAAGGCTCTGAACTTGCTGTGCTCAGCACCTCTTTCCTTGAAACGTCTTGTTCCGTACACGCAGGGGAAGTCTTAGCAGTAACGCACTAGGAGGGAAGAACAGTATTTATCTGGCCTCATTCATTATGCAGTATCATTTCACATTATCAGTTCTTGGTAGGAAGCTGTCATGTTTTTACATGAAGAATTTAGGAAATTCAGCATTAAATCAGGTGCAATTCAGCCTACACAGGATGCTTTGAGAAATTCAGAAATAGGCAACGTGGCAGCACTCCTGCCTCAGCAGGAGGCTTACCTATGGCTTTTAAGGAACAAAACGGTGTCCACGCAAAAAAATCAGTTGAGGCATCGTTCAGTACGTGTTCTTTATTCCAATTCAAAGTACATTAGAAACAGCACACAGGACCAGCAGCAGCTTTCATGACAATTCAACCCAATGCACTGCTGTCACGAGGTCATTCAGCTGTACTATTAAAGTAGGTGATTGAAACAAGTCTTCCACTCTACACGCAAGCACTCACTCACCTGCCACTTTAAATAGGTTTCCAACAGAATAAAAATAGATACACCCCAGAATACAAAAAGTTTAATTTTAACAGTTTTTCACTAAAGCCTTTATACAAATTGATAAAAGGGTGCACAATTTCCTAAAATTTTAGGTACATTTTAAATGAGCCTTTTTTTACTTGGTAAAAGGATCCATGTTCCTGTCTTTGAACAGAATATGATGGCCAAAATTGCAAAGAAAATTCCTAGTTAAATTTACAATTTATACATTTGTTTTGAAGTGATTCCTGCACTGAGTAGCAGGCCGATGGCTGCTCACGCATGTCCCACTTTCCCCAAAAGAACTGTGCACCACTAAGTTCTAGTTCAGGAGCCTACGTTGTCCTGGAAACCGGGCCGGGGGAACAACCCACAAACTTTCAGTTGTGCACACTAAAATGGTCCCAACTAAACTAAAAGCCCCAAAAGAGCAGTTGTAAATAACATCACCTTGGGGCAAGGGCCTGAGGACCTGTCTGTTTTGCACTACTAGCACAATGAAAGTGGAGTTCTTCCCATCTGTGATTCGGCTGAGCAATTTAACTCAAGACTCTGGTACTGAAACATACTGTAACAGGTAAATTTGGTGTTCTACAAGTATTTTTTGGTCAATACAAGCTATCATGATTTTTTTTTTTATAAGCCAGATAAATATTCTTGTTTCTACTACTGATCAGTGAAGTCCAGCAGTTCCATGCGTTACTTCACGTGGAGCTTCACAGCAGCATCTTAGAACTGGCACCATCTGCCTAAAGGTGACTAACCCCCACTTCAAAAGACACTAGCATTTTACAGAGGTGAATTTATTCAGAAAATTAATTAGTACAATTCCCTTTACACTGCCCCTCGCCCCCCACCCCACCCGCCTACAGTTTGGCAAGGTTAAATGCTTCAGATGAACTTCTAGAGTACTTAATTGAGCACTTTCACCACTGCACTGCTTTACGTATAGTGGCCATTCTAACAAATTAAGGACAAATTAAAACAAAATACTGCCCAGCAAAAGCAACACGGCACCTGTGTTTGAGAGTATGAGCTACTGCAGACATCCTTTGGACAATCTACTTAAGGAAAAGCAGGGCAAATCCATCAGGAAGCCAGAAATGAGTCTTAAGAGCTCAGGGAGCGCCAAAGAGAATGACATCCTATTTCGTACAAGTTGAGTTTTTAGCCAAAAATCAGCTGCCTTGGTTTTTGTTTTTTTCTTTTTTCTTAATTCATGTCCATTATATATTTGGCTGTTGAATTTTAACCAATCACATTTATGCTGAACTTCATCCCAATTAAAGGCAATAAAGTATGTTTTTGTTTATTTTAGTTACATTTTGCCAATTTTTTTGGCAAGCGTATTTCTTAGAATTCAAAATATTTTTCCCATTTTAAGGCTAAACTAAGAAATGTTAAAAGCTTCTGTAAACATTGCCTCTTCCTCCCCAAAGTTGCACAATTTTAAGTCCAACTGCAATTTTTTAAAATGAGGTAATTTTTGTGTACTCGTATCTCAAGAGTCCTTTTCGGGACTAGCTGAGAGGCGTGCCAATCTGAACGCTGATCCAATTGTAGTGGGAGAGCTTCCACAGCAGGGTACACACCAGTTCCAGCAGCTGTGCTTCAGTTAGTTATCTTCTCAATTTCATCCAAGTCGTCAGTATCCAATTTGTTTATCTTTTTGTCTGTTAAAAATAAAAAAAAATCAGAAGCCGGTCAGATATGGTATACCAGAGCACAGAAGAGAAAGCTGCTTTCTTTAGCTGGTCTCAGGGAAGTCAGGTTTATCCATGAAATATTCTTTCAAGGTTTAAAACTGCAACATAAACGTTTTTTCTTCTTTAATAAAAGGTCCATCAGGATACTTGAACATTATCATCTCTGGAATGTCCATTTTAAGGACTATCGCAGACAACTCAACTTATCTCCTGCCTATATCTTTAGCAGCTCGCGGTCCTAAGTGACATGTAGGTACTTGTCAGGCACCTATTTTACTGCAGTATAAACACTGCTTTGCGCTCATGCGAAGAATTTTATCTGGTAATGGCTCATTACCCACTTGAAAAGGAACAAGTACTATTTGTTGCACAGCTTCATTTAGCAAATTATTCTTTTGGAGCCAACTGCAACACGAAATGCAGCTGACGTCCTCTTTGGCTTGAGCCTTGACAAATACCAGAGCTGCTCAGTACACAGCTAGTCAAAATTCTACTGGAATAGGATCAAGTTTAGAGAAAGAAAGAAGTATGAGGGTACGTACTGAAGTGTTCCTGGATTCTGTTGAGAATATTCATGCTGTGCTTGCTGTCCACCATGTTAATAGCCAGTCCTCGCTTGCCAAAACGACCTGTACGTCCAATCCGGTGCAGGTACGTCTCGTTATCTGGGTTGCCATCTTTATCCACAGGAAGGTCAAAATTGATAACAACGGAGACCTGCTCTACATCAATCCCTGATAAAAGAAAGCATCAGATTACAATCGCATTTTATCCGTTTTAGAGCGGAAATGGCCTCCGTCCTGACCTGTGTGCACTTTGGTCACAACACCTAAGTTACCGAATGGCAGAATTTTCCACAGCTTCCAGAGAGCTGCAGCACGGTTGCCTCCGAGATTAGGGAAGAGTTAAAAGCCAGTCTCAGCCTCTGAAGCAACACCAAGAGTGGCTACGACTAGCCAGCAGAACCTATAGGTACAACTGGAAATGGATCTTTTCCACAATATACTTATGAAGCACCTGGAAATAAAACCCATCAAACTATTACACCAGAGAATCCCATTAAAATGGATAATGGGAAAACAGTCAGTTTTACCCAATGCTTATGAATCCTCAGGCACTCCTACTGGAAACTCCCTCCTCCTTTCAGTAGCTATAAAGACCTTTTGGCTTTTGAAGAACTAAGTTGTCTTAACTGTTCCAGCTCTTAAATTGCATCACAAATTGCTCCTGGAGTTCAGTGTTTTTCAGATTTCCTTATTTTGAAACATTTCAAACATCTAGGGTCATCAGTACAAGCAAGGCTAAGGAGCAGCTACCGGATCCTTAGTGACAGGGGTATAAAAATGTCACAGGATGGAATTTTTCACCTTAAGCTGCAGGAAGCCTACAAGTAATCCTGCATGTGCCCACAGGCATCTTGATACGCACACACACAGAAAGCCAGCAGCTCCAGTCCAGAAGTCATGAAATGAGTTTAAGGACCCTAATTTGTCCAGACTGGAGCACTCCGGCTTACAACTCCTTTCTGCATGTGGGCCAGCAGTATCTCATCTCAAGAAGTGCTGCTTCTGCCCCTCCCTGGCCCAGCTCCGCTGTTCCCTACCTCTGGCACAGACGTTCGTGGTCACCAGCACTTTCTCTTTGCCCTCTCGGAAACGCTCTATGACTGCGGCTCTTTGCTCCACCATCATTTCGCCGCTGAGCAATGCCACCTGGTGGCCTTCCTTTGAGAGCTCTGCCGCCAGCCAGCCAGCCGTCTTCCGAGTCTGAAACACAAAGTTAGGCCCGTCTTTGGAAAGAAGTTTTAAAGCTGGAAGCAAGAACAAACCTCTCTTGGGCAGGCTGAGACCCTGCATAGAAGCAGACTGCTGCAGCAGACTCCAAATACAGGTTTTATCCCTTTCTACAGTCTGTGCCAGCTTTACATGGCTGTTCTGGCACTGTCAGCATTGTTTTTTTCTAAGAGTTATGGTAGCCAAAAAAGAAAAAAAAAAAAGAAAAAGATGATGATGATGCCTGGCCAGGTGTCTTAACACTGACAGACACTAACAGGGTTGTTGGGACTAGCATTTCACAGAAGGACTCACATGACAGAAGATCATGGCCTGGGCAATGGTGATAGCGCCATAGATATTACAGAGAGCCTGGAACTTTTCGTCTCTGTTATTGCACAGAACGTAGTACTGCTTAATAGTGTCCAGTGTTTCCTCCTCTCGCTTCAGTTTGATAATGTTTGGATCAGGAACAACTTTTTGAGCAAACTTCCACACAGAATCCTCAAAAGTGGCCGAAAACAGAAGCATCTGGCAGTCTCTGGGGAGCATTCTGCAAGAAAGAGCAAAATGGAGAGGAGTCGCATGCAACTCCGTTGCTCCATGATATCTCGATGGGATTAACGCTAGAGGCAAAGCGAGACAAAACCCTCGGAACCACTCATTTCAGTGTTTGGAAAGACTAAAACTCATCTTACTAATACCTGATCATTCCCATGTGGACCAATAGCATCTACAAATGAATAAACCCTGATCTGGGGACATGGTTTTTTATTCCTTAAGAAAATTAAACTGCCTGTCATCCCTTGACATTGTCTCCGCTAACCATCTGAATTAGAGCTAAATAAATGATTCTAATATTGTTGTTTACTGGTGAAGACACCAGTCAAGAACCTAGCCCTGCTGCCTCTACATTACAAAACACCTACCTGCAATTGAAAGGAATTAATCATCATTTCCCATCCTCAGGCAACTTGCACAGCAAGTCCTTACCTCTGAATGCGGATGCTTTGATCTTGATGGCCCTGGGTCGCTATCATCACGTCAGCCTCATCCAAGACAAACACTTTGATCTTCTTGGGATCTATGAATTTCAGTTTGGAGCACCAGTCCAGCACAGTGCCAGGTGTGCCAATTACAATCTGCTCAGAGATCTTCTGCCCCCTCTCCACTGCCAAGACAGAAAGGTTTAATTTAGTTTAATTTAAAGTTTAATTTACAGATGAGAACATGATCATGTGAAGCATACAAGATCCACTGCTTCTTTTCAGTTTGACAAATTTAACAGCACAATTCTTCTAACTGCAGCTGTTAGACCACATCTACGGTCTGCACAAACTATCCCTAATAGCTATGAAATCAGTCACAATAAAGCTCCTGGTATTTAGCTGTGTTTGTGTTAGGGAAGAAATTCTGGTAAAATCCAAAGCATTGACAGACTCGTTATCCCAGTGGCACCTCTGCCCCACTCTGAGTTAACTCCCATTACACCAAGTTCATATTCTGTACAGATCCTGTACTGGTGAGAACGCGAGTTGGTTGTGCTAGCGTCTGACACCAAGCCCAGCAGAATAATCTTCCTCTTTTACAGTCTCTCGGTGGTATTTCACCATACTCACATTTATTGCCTCGGACAGCATACGCAAGTTTCAGCTCTGGATAAAACTTTCCCATCTGTTCAATCACTTTTCCCGTTTGAAGTGCCAGCTCATACGTTGGGGAAAGGCACAAACACTAAAGGGACAGAGGGATTAACGAGTTTGAGATGATCAACTTCCTGGGCAACATCATCACACTTGCTTTTAAAAATCCTTGCTGAAGTTTTACTGAAGATGAACATGTGAGCAGCTGAACAGCTTCTGAAAGCCCATCCAGTTCCGGATTCTTAAACTTTGGAAATTAGTTCATATGCATACAATCATCTAGCTACTGGCTTTCTGTGTCCAATTCTGATACTTAGACTCGAGTCTGCTAGAGGACATATATAGACAGTAGGGATAAGGGGTCTAATAGCAATCTAAGCTCTCATTGAAAAACAACCCAACAAACCAAAAAAAGAGAAAACCCACAGCATCTTCACTAGGTGGCACTGCACTGCCACTAAACCTCACAAAAGAGTTATATTCCAGAAACGTTTACCTGTGGATACTTGTTCCCAGGTTCCACGCGACTGAGCATGGCTAAGACGAAGGCAGCTGTCTTACCAGTACCAGACTGAGATTGTGCGATCAGGTTCTGTGGGCTGCAGCGACACAGAGCAGACGCTTTAAACGCTGGCACGAGCTCAGCGCAACAAACCGCACAAAAAGCACGCTCACGGGGATGAGCGAGAAAGAAGATGTAGCGAGTGGCAGGCACAAGCGTTTTCATACATTTGAGATTTATCAGTCCTCTGTATTCACAGGGCAGAAGTTAGTTCCCACCCTTTACCAGCTCTCTCTTTCAGCACAAGTGACCTTGACCACTAGATTTCTAAGGAAAACTGCTAGGATCTGGCAGTACTTTTCCATTTTGCACATCTCCCCCTAGTGTTTTAATACTTCACATATTTCAGCTCAGAGGGGCAGAGAGGAAAACCAACCAGTCACGGCAGACAATCCACAGCATCTCAACTACTCCCACCTATCCAGGATTTTCGGAGCGATGTTCCATAACAGCCTTATTATTTCTCCCCTACATTGACTAGGAAAAACCAGAGTTACCTTGGCCTAACATAGATCTTCAGCGCCACTGAGTGTTTAATGCCTGCCCTAGGAAAAGGGCAAATCTAGGGCTGCTGTCACGTAGCTTGTGGCCACAGAAGTACCATAGCACAGGAACCCTTTCACCCACGGCTCTGGCAGCTCCCCCTTCGCCATCCTCCCATCCACAGCGGAAGTCTAGTAATCGCATAATAAATCTTCCAAATCCTTCCTAAACACAAAGGGAGTAGAAAGTATGGGTACGTACGGTTCAGCAAGCATCATGGGCAGGGCATTCTCTTGGATCTTAGATGGTCTGTTGAAGCCCATGGCATAGACTCCTTGCAGAAGCTGCGGCTTCCTGAAAAGAAAGCAGTATTTTTTAGCTATGCCTTCAAACGTCTTCGCGCCAAGCAGCCGTACCATACCAACGGGCTGTGTTTTGATGAGAGCTTAATAAAGGTCATTGGCAACTCAGCGTTAATTCCCCGTACAGTGAGTCTCTATTTTACCCAACGACTCTTCAATGAGACAAATCATTCAAGGTAACCACACACATTGTTAGGTTTCAAGTTAAGTAAGCACAAACGCAGAGAGCTCAAGGGACAACATCTACTGATAAAGGGAGCACGTTAGGGTCAGTCGCCTTTCTAGGCGAGGAAAGGTCCAGCACAGCTCTCGGGCTCCTGGCCTGGACCTGGAGTTGCCGTTTTCGGTGTATTTGCTGTAATCACATTAATGACTGACTACAATCAGTACCTGGAAGCAACAAGAGATGAAAAGCAGAGTAATGTTTGGAATGAAAGCTGTGTAAAAAACCTGGTTTATCAAGTCAACCTATATGCCTGCCTTTAGCGACTACCTAGAGAACTTTGTGTTACAGCTGCAAGTGCTAGTGTTGGGTTTCTCACATATTCTAAAGCAGCTTTGCAGACGCTCTTGGCCATTCCACAGCAGAGACCGTTAATCCTATCCTTTCGGTCAATCCCTTTTCCTTAGCAATGCCTAATCTCAGCGCCAAAGCTATCACTCCTTGAAGACTCAAATATGGGACAAGCGGCCTCTGTACAGGTGAAACAGAATGAAGTTTAATGTCATAAAATCATTACAAAGACTTCACTCTTGATGGAGTCTGTAATATATATTGTCATCTTATCATAGTAATACTGGCTTTATGCACAAAACCAGTAAATGACAGATAAGCTTAGTTCAGCATGACTTGACCTAGTGATCTGTGCGTGGTTGTAACCCGGTGGTCAAATGGAAGCGTGCAGTGACACTGCTAACCCTTAAATACTTCTCAATTACTATTTCTGCGAGTTAGCTTTCTAGTCTTGTGTACGCAAAAAGAGACTCAAGAACAACCTAAAATTCAGGTTATGGTGTTAGTAAACTCCCAGCTGATGACCGCCAAGAGCTCACTGGAGTGCTGTTAGTGCTGTTCAGGAGTAAGCACTTTCTATTCAAAGCAAGTTAGTTTTCCTGCCCCCACTTTCCTGCTGTTAAGAACTTGCTATTCAGCACAACATGCTTTTTAAAAAGCACATATTACTTTCAGACGGCGATTCAAACAAAAGCTCTTTGAAAAGGTAACCTTGTGCAGTTCAGAAGCAAGGACGTACAAAGCCCAACTCTCTGAAACAGTTGCCAAGGATACACCAAGTCATAACAAAATAACAAAAAAAAAGACTCAATTAGTCTGATTGCCCCCATCATTAACTCGCTTGGACTGTTTGGCTTTTGAAAGATGATGCTAACGGGCACTACGTGACCTAAGCTTTTTTGTAGACATTCTACTACAAACATTGACGAACTCAAACAACGCCCTAACGCTTCAAGGTGGGAAGCCTGGTCAGGCCTGATTTTTTTGGGGGACGCACATCCAGGAGCAACAAAAACAGTATTGTCAACATAACCAAAAACAATCTCAAGAGGACAGCCCCTTTAGCACATAAAAAAAAAAACCCCAACAACTTATCATGCATTAAATACAGCTATTTTCTCTTGAAATGCTACTGCTAACTGGTAAAGGTATTCAATGGGAAGGGTCAAAAAATATTAACACTAGTAGCCCCTGCAGTTCAATAAATCTCGTATCACCAGCAGAGAAAAGATAAGCGAGCTTCCTTTGTGTTATTAACTACACCTTCACAAATAATCTTAGAGACCAGTAACAGAAGATTGTTGCATTCATTTCTTCTGACACGTAAAACAAATCTCATGTTTTCCAAAACGCTGCCCGTATACCACAAGAATAGCAGCACTGCCGGAACACCCGCTCTGAGCTTCCCTGCGGCTGCTGAAGAACCGGCGGGGAGATAACGATGCCTCTTGCACAGAAAAAGATTTCACTTTGCAATTCACATACATTCGACTATAACGGCCACGGAAAGATAGTCCATCCGTCCCCTCCTTTGTTCAGCCCTTTGCAGCTCATCTAGCTTATTACATGCAAGCTGCACTGCTCAACTGAAGAGCAAAAAAAACCACGTAGATCGAAATTCAGAAAAGTGTTGCTAGGGCTGATTAGAGGGAAAAAACTGCCAGATATACACAGATCTGGACTTACAACACTTGCACGGGAAGCCGCTTCTCAGAATGAGCTCATTTCAGATGCAAACCTTCACAGAACACCAAGAAAAAAGAATTCTTCTTGCTGCTTGCACTTAAATAATACAACACATGATATGCTAATTTATTAATGACAAATTTGCAGCTACCTGAAACAGAAACCAGCGATACCTCCTACACTGGCAGGAAATCTAATAGGACACGAGGGGAGACTCCAACCGCCTGACCAGCTCCAAACCGACACCTGCTCTTGCAGTCTCGTCACAGGCCACGGGAAAGTCAGTCACCACAACTCTCAACGCGTTCAGAACCAGGCTTCCTACAAACGTGCACGCCAAATAACAAGCTGCAAAATACAACTATAAAGGAGGCTACTTAATATTTCTGTGCCCAGGCTCCAACAGCTCAATCCAGAGACATCTCCGGCTACAGCTGGTTCATCACAGTATTACTCTTCTAGCATCTTTCAACAAACAGGCACTTACAGTCGCAATTCCTCAAAAGACTTCACAGAGTAGAGAGGCGATGTGGGATCCCTCTGCAGCACTTCCACTTGATTTGTCGTGTCAACCAAGTTACTGCGAATTAGCTTGTTTAACAAGGACTGGGCAGCTCTGTCCTCTGTAGAAAAAAAAGGAGATAAAAAAAAAAACGTGGCCCGTCTAAAGCGTCGCTCCCACTGAAATGCTGCATTACTGAGCCAGTTAAGAAGGACAAGATGCATCCAAACCAGAAAATACTGAAATTCTCTTATTATAAAGAAGGGTCATATAAGAGCCAAAAGCAGCTGAGTGAAACACCTACCAAGATACCCTAGAGGCTCACATTTTATATTTAGGAAGGCAAACCAAAGCAGGCACTGTTTCAAGGGGATAGGGCCATCTTAACATGCACAGTGCTCTGCTTACTTAAGATATCATAGCACAGCATCTATGTGGAAGGTGGGACAGGGTTAAAAGGCACTTTAAGCCTCGCTATCATCTGACACATGGACAGATACCTTTTACGTTTTGTTCGTTTCAAAGAAAACTTGAGGACAAAGGGTACTTTGAAAGATTCTGATATACTCAGGGCTGAGGCTAAGTTAGGTCAAAACGTAAGGCTGAATTGTTGCACTGTGGGGTTTTGCCAAAAACTCTGTATCCCAAAGCAAGTTTCTCTTAAGTCACCTTCTGAAGGATTTAGAGACATTACCCACCTCTTAACAGTCATTTCACAAACGCAACACGTTGGTTGCTACAGCAATTCCAGCTCCAGCTTATCCAAACCGCTGCTGTATCCAGTCCTGCCTTGGAGAACACTGCTATCCCCTTATTTTTCTCCATCCTAATCCAGCAGTCTCCCAAGTTATTACAGGACCCAATGGCTTTAAAAGTATTATGGAGGAAGGACATGCCTTAGAATTAAGTCCTTTGGGCAGGATACAAGATCATCCATCCTGAGACACAAGGCAGACTTGCTTTAAGCATAAGTGACATTAATTTCTTTTCAATATTCCGCTCCAAAATACTTTCCCTAAAAGGCACTTACCTTTTTCCTCATCCTCCGTCTTCTCCACGTTGTCATCCGTCTTGACAACGGCACCTAAATTCAAAGAGCGGCAGGGCAGACGTGAGACGGGGCCCCAACGCGACAGGAGGAACCCACACCGACAGGAATTTTGCTTTTAAACCCTGTGGAAAAGCTATGGAGCAGGTCGCCACCGCGACTGGAACGGCCTCGCTCCCTCAGCACGCAGAAGGCACCCAGGTTACAGCTCACTCCCTAGAAGCAAACGGATGCTGAAGTTTGCTTCAAGCCAGTCGTACCAAGACGTTTTGCTTTAACAGCTATTTGAACGTACCAGAAAGTGGTTAAAAAATGTTAGTGTTGCAGAACAAGCACGGGAGCCGGATATTTAGCCCGAGCTACTGCTTATCCCTCGTTTTATGTTCCTTTTCTCGGGAATTTATTGACTAATCGGGGGTTTAACTTGGCGCCAACAGGCCAAACCAAACACGTGGGAAAAACATGACTTTTTTTTCCCCTTTTTCCCCCCCCAGGACTGATCCGCGGGCTGTAACTCACCATTGGAATCCGGTTTGGTTTTCTCCTCCTTCAGGTGCAAATTGCTCAACTGCAAGCGAGGAAGAACAAAACCCGTGAGCGCAGCCGGGGGAGGCGGCAGCCTCCAAAGGGAAGGGAAAAATCACACGGAAAAGGGCGATTTTGGGGAGGGGGGGAGGGGACACGCTCCCCCCTCGCGAGGCGGCGCCAACAGCCGCCGGCAGCCGTTACCGGAGCGCGCCCAGGCCCGGCGCGGCGGCGAGTTTAGGGCCGCCGCCTCCCCCCCCTCCCGTTCCCTCCCCCTCCCGGCGCTCACCGACTCGGCGGCCGCCTCCTG